>NW_022589706.1:47619139-47858252 GCF_004348235.1 Phoca vitulina
TTGCTGCTCAGTTTTCCCAACACCATTTGTTGAAGAGACTTATTTTTTCCCATTGGATGTTCTTGCCTCCTTTGTTGAAGACCAATTGACCATATAGTTGTGGGTTCATTTCTGGGTTTTCTACTCTGTTTTATTGATCTATGTGTCTATTTTTGTGCCAGTACCATTCTGATTACCAGAACTCTGTAAGATAACTTGAAGTCCAGAATTGTGATGCCTCCAGCTTTGCTTTTTTTTTTTTTTTTCCCCAAGGAGGCTTTGGCTAATTGGAATCTTTTTTTGCTTCCATACAAATTATAGGATTGTTTGTTCTAGCTCTGTGAAAAGTACTGTTGGTATTTTGATAGGGATTTCATTAAATGTGTAGATTGCTTTGGGTAGTATAGACATTTTAACAATATTTTTTTGTCTAGTCCATGAGCATAGGATATCTTTCCATTTCTTTGGCCATCATCAATTTCTTTCCATCAGTGTTTCATAGTTTTCAGAATACAGGTCTTTCACCTCTTTGGTTAGGTTTATTCCTAGGTATCTTATTGTTTTTGGTGCAGTTGTAAATGGGATTGATTCCTTAATTTCTCTTTCTGCTGCTTCATTATTAGTGTATAGAAATGCAACAGATTTGTGTACATTGTTTTTTATCCTGAGAATTTGCTAAATTTGTTTATCAGTTCTAGCAGGTTTTGGTGGAGTCTCCCCGGTTTTCTATCTGGGTATTGTCACCTGCAAATTATGAAATTTTACTTCTTCCTTGCTGATTTGGATGACTTTTATTTATTTTTGTTGTCTGACTGCTGTGGTTAGGACTTCTAGTACTATGTTAAATAACAGTGGTAAGAGTGGACATCCCTGTTGTGTTCCTGACCATAAAAGAAAAGCTCTCAGTTTTTCCCCATTGAGGATGATATTAGCTGTGGGTTTTTCCTATATGCCCTTATTATGTTGAGGTATGTTTCCCCTAAACCTACTTTTTTGAAGGTTTTTGTCATGAATGAATGTTGTACTTAGTGAAATGCTTTTTCTGCGTCTATTGGACTGATCATATGGTTTTTATCTTTTCTTTTATTAATGTGGTGTGTCACATTGATTGATTTGCAAATATTGAATCACACTTGCAACCCAGGAATAAATTCTACTTGACTGTGGTTAATGATTTTTTTAATGTATTGTTAGATTCAGTTTGCTAGTATGTTGTTGAGAATTTTTGCATACATGTTCATCAGAGATACTGGCCTGTAGTACTCTTTTTTAGTGGAGTCGTTGTCTGGTTTTGGTATCAGGGTAATCCTGGTCTCATACAATGAATTTGGAAGTTTTCCTCAATTTTCTATTTTTTGGAAAAGTTTGAGAAGAATAGGTATTAACTCTTCTTTAAAAGTTTGGTAGAATTCCCCTGTGAAACCATCTGGTCCTGGACTTTTGTTGTTGTTGTTGTTGCAAGTTTTTTTGATCACTGATTCAATTTCTTTGCTGGTTATCAGTCTGGTCAAGTTTTCTATTTCTTCCCATTTCAGTTTTGGTAGGTTATGTGTTTCTAGGAATTTATCCATTTCTTCTTGGTTGTCCAGTTTGTCAGCATATAGTTTTTTATAATATTCTCTTACAGTTGTTTGTATTTCTGTGGTGTTGGTCGTCATTTCTCCTCTGTCATTTGTGATTTTATTTATTTGGGTCTTTTTTTTTTATAAGTCTGGCTAGAAGTTTATCAGTTTTATTAATTTCTTAAAGAATCGGCTGGTTTCATTGATATGTTCCATGGCATTTTTAGTTTCTATATCATTTATTTCTGCTCTAATCTTTATTATTTCCTTCCTTCTGCTAGCGTTAAACTCATTTGTTTTTGTTTTTCTGGCTCCTTTGGGTGTTTATTTGAGATTTTTCTTGCTTCTCAAAGTAGGCCCACATTGCTATATGCTTCCCTCTTAGGACCGATTTTGCTACATCCCAAAAATTTTGGACAGTTGTGTTTTCATTTTCAATTGTTTCCATGCATTTTTCTATTTCTTTTATTTCCTGGTTGACCCATTCACTGTTTAGTAGCATGTATTGGTGGTCTTTCCAGATTTTTTCTTGTGGTTGATTTCTAATTTCATTGCATTGTGGTCAGAAGAGGTGCATGTATGATTTCAATCTTTTTGTATTTCTTGAGGCCTGTTTTGTGACCTAATATGTGATCTATCCTGAAGAATGTTCCACATGCACTCAAAAAGAATGTGTATTCTGCTGCTTTAGGGTGGAATGTTTTGAATATATCTGTTAAGTCCATCTGGTCCAGTGTGTCATTCAAAGCTATTGTTTCCTTGTTTATTTTTTGTTTTGATGATCTGTCCATTAGTTCCATGTTTGTTATTAATTGTTTTATTTATTTGGGTGCTCCTATGTTGGTGCATAAATATTTATAATTGTTATATCTTTTTCTTGGATTGTCCCCTTTATGATTATATAGTGCCCTTCTTTGTCTCTTGTTACAGTCTTTGGTTTAAAGTCTAGTTTTCCTAATATTTAGTATTGCTACTCTGGCTTTCTTTTGACATCCATTTGCATGATAAATGTTTCTCCATTCCTTCACTTCAATCTGCATGTATGTTTAGGTCTGAGTCTCTTGTAGTCCTTATATAGGTGGGTCTTGTTTTTTAACCATTCTGACACTCTACGTTTTTTAATCAGAACGTTTAGTCCATTGACATTCAAAGTACTTACTGATAGATAAATTTATTATAATTATAATTTACTGAATTGTCTATGTATTATGCATTTATTTCCATTCTATTACTTGTTTTATTATTGTTTCTGGAGATCTACTCTGATCCTTTCTTGTCTTTATCACTTTTGGTCTCTCAAGGAGTCCCCTTTAATATTTCTTGTAGGCCTGGTTTAGTGATCATGAACTCATTTAGTTTTTGTTTGTTTGGGAAACTCTTTATCTCTTCTTCTATTCTCAGTGATAGCCTTGCTTGATAGAGTATTCTTGGCTGCAGATTTTTCCCATTTAGCACATGGATTATATCATGCCACTCTCTTCTGGCTGCCAAGTTTCTGTTGAGAAATCTCCAGCTAGACTTATGGGTTTTTCCTTCTAAGTTAAGGACTTCTGTTGTCTTGCTGCTTTTAAGACTTTTTTTCTTTACCACTATATTTTGTAAATTTAATTACAATATGTCCTGGTGTTGGCCTGCTTTTGTTGATTTTGATGGCAGTTCTCTGTGCCTCCTGGATCTGGATGTCTGTTTCCTTTCCTAGATTAAGGAAGTTTTCTGCTATTATCTCTTGAAATAAATTTTCTACCCCTTTTCTCTTCTCCTTCTGGGACTCCTAAAACACAGATGTTATTACATATGATGGAGTGACTGAGTTCCCTAAGCCTATCCTCATTTTGTGTAATTCTTTTATCTCTCTTTTGTTCATCTTGATTACTTTCCGTTACTTTGTGTTCTAGGTTACTAATTCATTCCTCTGCTTCTTCCAGCTTGCTGTTCATTGCATCAAGCCTGTTTCCAATCTTGTTTATTGCACTCTTCATTTTTAATTCTCTTTTAACTCTTTTATCTCTATGGTAAGGGTCTCACTCATGTCTTCCATTCTTTTCTCAAGCCCAGTGAGTATCCTTATGATTGTTGCTTTAAATTCCCCATCAGGCATGTTACTTATATCTGTTTCACTTAGATCTCTTCCTGTGGCCTTATCTGTTCTTTCATTTGAGGTAAATTCTTCCATCTTGGCATTTTGTCTAAACCTCTGCCTTCTTCTGTGTATTAGAAAAGCCAGTTATGTCTCCTGCTCTTGAAAGTAATGGCCTTATGAAGAAGAGGTCATATAGTGCCCAGGGCTGGTGCTTCAGGGAGTGTCTCTGGTGTGTACTATGTGCACCCTGCTGTTGTGTTTGGCTGCTCTATCCTTCAGGCCAGTCATCTGCAGAGGCTCTCTTTGCCTGCTGCAGACAATGTTTGGTCTCTGGCCTGAATGTGATGAGCTTGAACTAGGTATGCCCTGGTATGCTTGTGAAATGAGATCTGACATCAACTCCACCAAAATTGAGACCCTGCAAAACTCTCTGGATGGGAAATGTGGTGTGGGCAGGGGTTTGTGTTGGTCTATTGTGGGAAGGGCCCACTGCACTGGGATTGAGGCAAGTGTGACTGAGAAGGGTAGTCCCCTCAGAGTTCAGAGGTGTGGGACTTGATGTAAGCAAGTTAAGAAACCAGCATGAGTGTTGTGCTGTTTCCCCGCAGGTTGTTCTGTGTTTATGCTGAGGGGTTGGGGAGGAAAATGTCCCCAGCCAACTCCTTTGTTCCTGAATGCTGCCTGTCAGGGAAGCCCTCCTGGAATAGCAAATAATCTCCCCTCTTTGGCCCCAGGCATTTTTCAGATCACTGTTACCATGCTATCTGCCCCCAGGTTGTTTGCCTGCCTTATCTCAAGGAGCAGGTAGTACCCTCCTGGCTCTATCCCAGCCAAGCCTGTTGACCTTTAAAATGCCATTGGTTGCAAGAACTCACAAAATCTAATCCCTCTTATTTTCCAAGCCAATGGTTTTGGGGAAACATTCTCCTTGTGCATTCTCCTGTGTGCTCCTCTTTGTTGCCCGTTTCTGAGACCACATCTCCCTTGCCTCCACAGCACCCGTGATCCATTTCTCCCCTAAACCACACTTCTGCACTTCCTACCTTCTTCCATGTGGCCTCGTCTCTCCCTTTAGTCATAGAGTTTGTTCCGTCAGTCTTCAGGTCCATTTCTGGGTTATTTAGGATGGTTTGATAGTTATCAAATTGTGATCATGGGTAGAGGAGAGTCCAGGGTCCTTCTACTCCACTGCCATCTTCCTTTTTTCTCCCCATAATTAATGGGTAAAAATCAGAAATTAATGTTCAATAAGAAGTGTTAAATACATCTGTATAATAATGAGACACCATGGAACCATTTAAATATTTGGAAGAATATATGCATACTTAAAAAGAGAGCTCTAAAATATCAGATTATAAAGGCACAATATAAAGCATTTTTTAATTTGGAAAGTTATGTGTCAGTGACATCTGTATATGACTGGTATGATAATTTGGGTTCATTTTTCTACTTTTTATTTTTGTATTTTCTAAAATTAGCATTTATTACTTGTAGAACAATGGAAACATAGAAATAAAAAATATCGGGGCGCCTGGGTGGCTCAGTTGGTTAAGCGACTGCCTTCGGCTCAGGTCATGATCCTGGAGTCCCGGGATCGAGTCCCGCATCGGGCTCCCTGCTTGACGGGGAGTCTGCTTCTCCCTCCGACCCTCCTCCCTCTCATGCTCTCTGTCTCTCATTCTCTCTCTCTCTCTCAAATAAATAAATAAAATCTTTAAAAAAAAAAACAAAACAAAAAAAAAAAAAAACAAAAAAAAAAGAAATAAAAAATATCCCAGAAGAAAATGTGTATGCACTCATACACATACACATAACACACAGATGCACAATAGGGAAAGAAAAAATAAGAGAAAGAGAAAAGGACAGAGGAGAGTTGAGATACAGTGATAATGAAGAACCTTTTATTACCACAAATTAGTAAATAAAGTTCCTTCAGTTAGCTCCTGCCCCTATTCTGAAAACAGCTGGGAGGATGTAATCATTTCTGTGGTATGTCCATGACATTTCCAAGTATTCTGACAATGTTGAGAGGCATAATTTCTGTTGTGTACCTCATGTTCCAATGCATTTCCTGCTGGAATCTCCAACACCCCTACTTGGTTGATGGCAGTTCTACTCCTGTTTTCTTTCCAGACTGGTTTACCTCATCAATGCCCCTCTTCCTTTGCTATAATAAGTTTAGGCTTTGAATAGCTAATTTTCTTAATCTTTATGAAAAGAGAGGAAGATTGTAACACAGAATCACTAAATATTAATATTTGACTTCAGTGTTCTAAAATTTGATAGCCTGAAGTATCACTGAAAATTTCTCTGAAGCAAAACTTTTCATCAAATTCTTTCCTGGTATCCATTTTCCCGGCTTTCTCCTTTACACTCTTCATCTTTCCCTTCTTCAAGTACCTAAATTCCCATTTTTCAATTAAACAGAAGATTTGCAAGTTCATTTTCTGCAGTAATCTTATGCCCACAGATTCTCAACAAATAAAACTGAAAAAAAAAAAAAATAGAGAAGTTTCCCTAGTCTTACTAGCTCAAAATAGAGCCAGCTTCTGAAATAACACTTTTTCCTTCATGTTTCCTCCTTGCTTTTATAAACTTTATAAAAACATGAAAGCTATGTAGAAACAACAAATACATATCATTAACTACTTTTAAGTGATTAAAAGACAAGATTAAAATGTAAATATGAAAATGTTAGTAAAGATTTGTAGTAAAACTAATTGATTTCATTAACGATATTACGAGCATTTTTTGTCTTGTAAATGAAAATGGATTTACCTGTCAGTACTGATGGCCTCTGAGGAAGAACATGACACAAAAAAGGGCCTAAGCATGAGCATAAATCACCAATTGAAATAATTTTTAGAACCTACCAATAATTTTTACTGTTAAACCTGAAATTTTTAGTAAATAGAAGTTAATAAAATATGAAAATGGGTGTATTATTTTATAAATATCTATTTAAAATATTAATTAAACAAATGATTTTAATTTTTTTCCAGAGAACAAAAAGTCTACATAAATATATGTAAATTTTCCTTTTCTTTACTTATACAAAATATATTATTCCCAGTATTATTGTATCCTAGAATCAGATTCTATTCCATGCTTACAAACAATAATAAAAAAGAACCCAAAGGCAAAATGAAAATGCACATTCAATACTTAAAAAACACCTCCAAGCTCTTGTTCATGGGCATGTGTATGAAGCCTTCCTGCAGACTTATACAGTGGACTAGTCTGAGCATAACAGCTTTTGAAGGCCTCCCATTGGGAGGTAAATAGAAGTGAATATTAGTACCCTCAAAAGGTGACAGCATGCCAAAATGCAAACTTTTAAGCAATGCATTGTCTCTTAAGATTCTGCCTATCAAAATTATTTTACTATAAGTGAATTTTTGTAGAAAGTTCATTTTGAAATAATTATAGATTCATAAGACATTGCAAAGAAATGTACAAAGAAGTTCCATGGATCCTTCCCTATATTCCTTAATCTCCCTGATATTAACATAATAACACATTTGTAAGATTAAAATGAAGAAATTGACATTGGTACAATTTATAGAACTTCTTCACATTTCAACAGGTATAGATGCACTCGTGTGTGTGTGTGTGTGTGTGTGTGTGGAGTTTACACTTGTACCAGCACCAAAATATCCTCTCATGTTACCTCTTTATAGCTGCATACATCCCTCCACTTCTAGCCCTTGGAAACCACTAATAAATTATTTTTCATTTATATTTTTATGCTATTTCACAATGTTACAGAAGAGGAATGATGCAGTATGTACCCTTTTGGGATTGTTTTTTTTTATTCAGCATAATTTCCTTGAGGTTCATCCAAATTATATATATATATACATATATATATACATATATGATTCCTTTTTATTGCTGAGTAGTATTCTATAGCATGGATGTACCACAATCTGTTTAACCACTCACTCACTGATGGACATTTGGGTAGTTTCCCAGCTTTGGGCTATTACAAATAAAGCTGCTAGGAACATTTGTGTATACAAATTCCTGTGTGAAAATAAGTGCCATATCTTTGGAGTAAATGCCCAAGAGTGCAGTTTTTGGGCCATATGGTAAGTGAATTTTCACCATTAATTTTTAAATATATGTGATTTATTACCACTCCAATTACACCTTCAAGTTATCAACAGCAACAACAACAAAAAAAAACAGGATGAATCAGATCTAATTGTACAATCTCTTTAAAAAGAAAATATTAGGACATACAAGAATGTTCCACATAAATACAAAACAGCAAGTAAAATAGCCAGTGGAATGTTGAATAAATAAAAAAGAATACCTGAAGGAGAAAATTTTTAAAATCAAATTAATATCTTGATATATAAAACTATATTTCTGTATTTAAACTTAAAGTATCTTAATAGTAGGTAGCTAATTTTCTTAATGAAATAATAGCCACAAACTTCTACTTCCTTGATTTACTGAAAAATATATTCTTCAACATCATTCTCTCTTCTTAGAAAAATTGTTTCAGACTCTTAACGCTTATACCCGAATGAGTAACTCATATCACTTCGTCCCAAACTGACATTTCAAAAGATGAGTTCAAATACATTTGCAGAGATATTTTTGAGTTCATTCAAGCTGAGCAGTGCTTCTTATCTTTTGAAATGTCAGGCTGCTGGTCTGAAGAAAATGGAAACAGATCTCTTTTTTAACATCATCACACTTGTGGGCATAGGATTATGACTTGGTTTCTCCAACCACACCTTGGAAAAATATCATATTTGTTTGTATACAAAGGTTTTTCTTTTCCAGAAGAAAGAAAGAAAAAAGAAAGACAGAAAGAAACAAAGAGAAGAAGAAAGAAAAGGAAAAGAAAGCATGTGAAAGGCAAAAATCAGTCATCTTAATTAATTTGCATTGGGAGTTTTACCTCAAGTCCCTTTTTTTATATCTTTCCATTTTGGATTTTCTAATCACTTTAAGTGGGTTAAAACTTTTATTATCATGCAGTAATACATAAATAAATAAAATTAAAAAAATTAAAAAAAAATCCAAGAACTGTATAATGTAGACCAAATATAGGATTTTGAAACTTAAATTTGACATTAAAAATATTTTTAAATTGCAAAAAGCCACATATAATATTCATGTACCCTTAACCCCACCTGAATATTTACAGTATTCTTATTTTCTTAAAAATCATTAAAAATACTGATGAACTTGTGCATTGTTTAAACATAGTAGATTGGGGGGTGCCTGAGTGGCTCAGTTGGTTAAGCTTGATCTTGGCTCAGGTCTTGATCTCAGGGCCATGAGTTCAAGCCCCGCATTGGGCTCCACACTGGGTGTGGAACCTACTTAAAAAAAAAAAGATCATAGATTGAACACATGCATCCACTGTAGATTGCCTCTGAAACTCTACTAAAATTATTAATAAAGGGATTTTAAAAATTATAATAAAGAGACTTAAAAACACAACACAAAGTCATAAGGAGCAAGCAAACAGAAAAGGAGACAACAGAAAAATATTTTGGAAGATGGACTATAATTGGATGAGTGATAAATAATCTAAGAGTCCCAAGAAAACTGAAGCCTAATCAACAGTGGGGAAAACTAATAAGCATCCTGATTTTTCCTTTCAATATTTTATTTTATTTTAGTTAACATACAATGTTATATTAGTTTCAGGTGTATAATATTATGATTCAACAATTCCATTCATCACCTAGTGCTTATCACGACAAGTGCGCTCTTTAATCCCCATTACCTGTTTAACCCATCCTTCCACCCACCTCTCCTCTGGTAATCATCAGTGTGTTCTCAGCAGTTAAGAGTCTGTTTCTTGGCTTCTAATTCTCTCTTTTTTATTCCCTTGATCATTTGTTTTGTTCTTAAATTCCACATACGAGTGAGATCATATGGTATCTGTCTTATTTCTTTTAGTGTTATACGTTCTAGTTCCATCCATGTCATTGCAAATGGCAAGATTTCATTCTTTTTATTTAAGCAGACTGATTTTTGCTATGAGTCTCAAGAAGGCTCTGAAATTTATGGCATTAGGTAATTCAGATAGTGGAACAATGGAATAAAAACATAAGTTTTAGTTGAAAGTGTGTTTTAAAAAGAATCAGATTCCCAGATCCTGTTCCCCAATCTGTGCAGTTAGGTTAATTGCTCTCTTCCTTACCCCATTCAAACCTTTAGTTTAATTCTCTGAAAAAAGTTAAACAGAAACTCCTATCCTAGTTTATATTAGGCTGAATGAAGATAAGAATACTATCCTGCATATTATGTGTTTTATTATTTGTCTAATATGAGGCAACAAATTTCCTCAATGCTCAGTTGCTTGAAACCACACGGATCACTTCAAAGTTTCTGTAGATCTGGAAACTGAGCACAGCTTAGCTGTAATGTGTGGGTAATGTCCCTCAGAGGCTGAAATCAAGGTATCAGATGGAGCCGTAATTACTTCAATGCTCAACTGGTGAAGGACCTACTTCTGAGCTCACTTACTTTGTTGTTGCCAGGATTTGCTTCCTTGTAGGCCCTTTGTCAGAGGCTATCTTTAGTTCCTTATCATGTGAGTCTCTTCAAAATTACATCTTGCCTCATCAATGAGTAAGTTGAGCAGGTGAAATAGTAAGACAAGAGTTGTAATTTTTTACAACCTAATCTCTGGAATTATATTCTATCACTTTTGCCTATTCAATACAGTAGAAGCAAGTCACTAGGTCAGCCCACACTCAAAGGGGGGGCTTACACAAGAATGTGAATATCAAGTGAGATAAGGGGGACATCTTGGGAAGTATGGCCACCACACATGACTTTGTCCAGAACTGCCAGCCTTCCTTGCCCACTCCTCATTGAACCCATGAAACAGGAATAAGACAAAAAAATGGAACAATACAAAAAAAGAGCTTTTAAAACTAAGTAGATGTGATTGAAATGAAAAATTTAACAAAAGGGTTGATTATACAGTGAAGAAAATGAAGCAAGGAAAAACGTGAGGTAGCAAAGTGAATATAAGAAATCCAGAGGACTTGCTGGAAAGTCAAACATTCCAAAATAATAATTCTAGAAGGAGAGAAAAGAGAACGAAAGGAAATCATCCAAGCAATAATTAAAGTAAAACATATAAAAATGAAGGACACAAGTCTGGATACTGAAAGCCCATAACCCATACCAAGTGATCAGTAAAATGGATAAAAATAGATTTAGTAAAGACACAATGTTATGACATTTCAGGACAATGATGAAAAAGAGAGGGGTCGGGCGCCTGGGTGGCTCAGATGGTTAAGCATCTGCCTTCAGCTCAGGTCATGATCCCAGGGTCCTGGGATCTAGCCCCACATCGGGCTCCCTGCTCAGTGGGGAGCCTGCTTCTCCCTCTGCTTCTGTCTCTCTCTGTCTCTTTTGAATAAATAGATAAAATCTTTAAAAAAAAAAGAAAAGAAAAAGAGAGGGGTCTATTAGCTTCTAGAAGAAGAGAAAAAACCTTTACAAAATATACACATAAAATATCAGGAATCAGAATTACTTTAGTTATTTATTATTTATTATTTATTTTTATTGAAGTATAATTAACATACAATGTTATATTAGTTTCAGGTGTACAACATAGTGATTCGACAATTCTATACATTACTCACTGCTCACCACAACAAGTATAGTCACCATCTTTCACTGTACGATGTTGTTACAATATTAATGACTATATTCCCTATACTGTGGTTTCATCCCCATGACTTATTTTATAACTGGAAGTTTGTACCTCTTAATCCCCTTTAACTATTTCACCCATATCCCCACCTACCTCCCCTCTGACAACCACCAGTTCGTTCTCTGTATTTAAGAGTCTGTTTGTTTTGTTTTTTAGATTCCACATAAGCTGAAATCATATGGTATTTTTCTCTGACTGACTTGTCTCACTTAGCTTAATATCCTTAAATATGTGGATAGCAACACTGGTAAATAGAACACAATGGAGCAATGTCTTCAAAACTCCTAAGAAAAAGATAGTTCCAACCTTAAATTTTACATCCAGCTGAATTATCAGTGTGTGAGGACCAAATAAATTTATGCTATTTAGTACTTCCCATTCAATTTTTCTTAGGAAGGTACTGGATGATGTGTTCAACTGAAATAAGAGTGGAAACCAAGAAATAATTACATGTGTATTCAGAAAATATGTCTCCCGGCACAGAATAAAGGAGAATAGAATTCTCAGAACATGGTCAAGGATGATCCCACGATGAGATCTGTATTCCAGGTATGGAGGCCAAACAGTCCTGATTAGAGAGATCAAAAGGTTGTTGGGAAGATTTCTTTCAGAAGATAAAACTGATAAAATACCTGATGCATACTAATTCAAGGAAAAGAGTGACATAATTAACAACTTAGGGTTATTTTAGTGATAGGTAGAAAGAATAAGACAGTTATTCAGGGAAAACAAAATTTTAAGGAAAAGACAACTAATAATGTGATACCTTTTGAATGACCTGCTAATAGCATTCACATAGTAATAACAATACAAATGTTGAATGTAGATCTAACAAAAATTTTGATAGATAGGCGTGACTGAAGGATGTGATGAAATGCGATAGAGGGGAATGGTGAAAGAAACCAAATCCTTACCTTTGTTATTGCAAAATCAATAGAGAATGTATAACCTTAAAAATTGATATGCTGAAGCATGTATATATTATTTATAGATACAGAGATATATACAAAAAAATCAGCTAAAAGTGTCAAAATGGTTGATTTTGGAAAGAGAGAATTCCAGGGCAGACACTGAACCACTCTTTTATTAATAAACTCTATAGAACTTGGTGAGTCTTTAAATTATATGCATTTATAACTGATAAAAGTAAAACTAAAATAAAGGTAATATAGCTTGTGTGGTTTTAAATATTTCACAAACATTTACCATGTTATATATATAATTCTTTAATTTGTGTTTTTACTGTTAGCTTTATATTTTCAACTTCTATACATGTAAATAAATATGTATCTCTTTCAGTTAGTTATGTAGTTTTACAGAATTCTGATACATGGGTTAATGCACATTTTAATTATCCATTTTTTCCACTGTTGGCAATGTAATGAAGACTCTTGCACATGTTTTGTTAAAATTCATCTAAACTTATATATTTATAAATGGAATCAAAGGGCCGTAAGTTAAGATTAAGATTTTAATCTTAATCTTAACTAGATATTGTCAACATGTTCTCCATAATGTATGTAAAGTTTTCCAATTGCGACATACTTCAAATTTGGCAAGGGATAAAATATGGTTGTGTCTCCCATCTCCAAAGTGAAGTCGTTCTCCTTTGACAACTGATTTTTCAGTAAACTGTTGATTTACTTTATTGTTAAATTCTGTAGTGACTTTTCTCTAAAGACTTCACGGAGTTCCTTTCTTTTTTTTTTTTTTTTTCTATGCAACAATAAATGCAGGAGGACAGTGCAGCAAAGTCAAGAGAGGTTTAACAGGAAAATTATTATGATTGAAAACTGTGAATCCCGGGCAAAGATACTGTTCGCGTGTGAAGGAAACATTGAGTCCTACATTGCTTCAAAATAGTAACGCTCAAATATATTTTCATCAAAAACTTTTGGAAGAATTTTTCCATATCATCAAGAGCTAAGAAATGACCACGAATATCCAACAGCTAAAAATCAAGATAAATGTATAAAAATCCTAAAGTCTATGGTAAAGAATAGGTTTTTAATGGATGTAAATAAATATTATAACTCCAAAATAGAATGTTTAAGTCCAAAAAACAATTTATCTTGAAAGATAAATTTTGTCTTTTTCTTGAAATGTAAATTTATTGTTTTAAATATGGAGCTTGTGACCTCAAGATAAATTAAATGTGAACTGGGAAAAATGTTAGGGAAATAATATAAGGAAAATGAGTAAAGGAGTCTAAAAATAAACTTTTATTTAATATAAATAGAACTCATTTTTTAAAAATAAATGTCAAAATCTTTAAGTAGGTGAATTGAAATTAACACCTTAATTTTTAAACCTGCAGAAAGAAGTCAGTAAAACAAAAAATGGAACAAAAAGTAACCCCCAAAGAGCATAAAATAAAAAGCATAAAATAAAACTATGTAATGGACCAAATATAATGTTATGAAAGTAACTATGAGCAGTTTAAATTTCTTGATTAAAAGTTAAGATACTCAAAATGAGTAACAGGGAAAACTATTTAGTATTGTTGATTCATGGATGATTTCTCATAGAAAATGTCCTTTCAAACAAAACCTGAGGGATAAGAAAGTTTTAAAATGATTTAGATAATTTTGAAATGTGGAAATACAAGAGGATATGAGAAAATATGAGATGTTTGCGATGGGATGGAATCCAATATCTTTTTGACTTCTCTGCCTGTGGAATTCCTTCTCATTCTATAATGATCTTCTCAAATACCACTTCTTTTTCAAGTATTTGCCAGTAGGCCAAAATCTTAAAGAATAAATGACTCTCTCCCCTTGCATGTTGGTATTATTAGAGCTGGTGAATACTAATGGCTCTTTTCTGTATTACTTAAGGTCTTTAGTAGCAGAAAACATGTACTAATAATTTTTGCTGCCAATGTCTAGAATAATATGAGATATAATAATGTGTGTATAATCAAGCCATGTTTATGAGATGAGTTAAATTGATTTTTTTAAATGTTCCAAGCCTCCTTTTTCAGATAAGAACTTTACACAAATTATCATACTTTGAGATTTTGTGAAAACTACTCTATATTAAAATTATGTCTAATTCATACATCCTTAAATGTGTTTAAGAATCTTTTCAAATTCCAGATCATGCTATATTTACTTGCAAAATGTTCAAATAAAATGCTGATTTTTTAAAAGATTTATCTATTTATTTGAGAGAGAGAGAAAAAAAAAGAGAGAACGCGTGAGTGGGGGAAGGGATGGGGGAGAGAATCTTCAAGCAGACTCCCCGCTGAGTGTGGAGCCTGCCCCAGAACTCGATTTCATGACCCATGATATGATCGTGACCTGAGCCAAAACCAACATCAGACGCTTAATCAACTGAGCCATCCAGACACCCCTAAAATGCTGATTTTTAAGCATCTTTGCATTTAGAAGACATAAAGATTTTCAGTTTGGTGACACAAAATATATTTAAATAATACAGATTTTATAAATAAATGCACAATGCATTTTTTCCTATTCTTTAATTTTTCCTGTCTTCTTACTTAACAGTCTTTAATGGGTTATGTTTTGGATGAGTAACAAACCCAGGAAAGACACAATTTGAGGCAAACTGCTTTAAAGCTCTTTAGCATTACCCTAAGGAAATCACAAAAGTCACTATGATATCAACTATTAAATCTAGATTAGTACTTGGCTGTGGGTTTATGTTGGGCTATTTTTTTTAAGTGGAATATGTTTTTCCTCCTTGCTTAATGAAAATTTTTGATGGTATTCTGAGAATCAATTTTAAATAGAAGCTTAAATTGAAAAGAAAAAAAAACTTGTTTTAGTTATGAGTAACTGATATCAGTATCATTATTTTGTTTTATTTAAGTAAAAACAGTTAAATTTTAGTTAATAATGTATTTTGGAAAGATAAGCATTAAATTCTAATGAAGCCATGTACATGTGTATAATTACTATTCGAATTTGCACACAACTACTGGTAAAATTTCTGTAATTGTGTTTGTACATGTGGCTGAAAAAGCTCAATGTCTAGTAAAGAGCCATTTTCACAATTTTAAACATTTTTTCCTATAGTCATTTCTAGAACTTATTTTTCATTGTTTT
This sequence comes from Phoca vitulina, assembly GCF_004348235.1. NCBI lineage: Eukaryota > Metazoa > Chordata > Mammalia > Carnivora > Phocidae > Phoca > Phoca vitulina. The sequence goes on from NW_022589706.1 coordinate 47,634,536, forward strand.
CAAGTCAGTTTCAGCCTCAACCATATAGTCCAGTCTGTTCACATGTCCTAGCTTGAGAATTGCTAATTTATATAGACAAATTCATTTATTCATTCTGGTTCTTTTCCAGGTGGTTTTGTGTTCTAAGTTGTGTGAATTTTGCTTTGAGTTGTTTAGCACATTCTTTGTATTCTTTCTGTCTGGATTGCAATTCTTACATCTGAAATAAGGAACTAGATGTTACCCATTGATTATATTAAAGCACAGGGTATTTCATGTCATGCATCTTCTAGAAATTAAGTACTGTAATTTGGTCAGCTGTGAAATAAAAATATTTTTTGTTCCATGTTTGTTAACCTGAAGCATTGCATTAATGGTAATATCACCACTAAATTGAACAACTGCCCAGAGCTATAGGACACAGACACACAAAAAAATCTTATATGCAAACTCTGTATCTGTGAAGGAATTGATTATTATAGCTACGGCCAACTTGTAAAATTGGCAAAGAGACCGATTTTTTTTCTTCAGAGACCTCTGCTTCTCTGTGATAGGAATGCCAGCTTCCAACAAAGCAGTGTTCAGGTCATGACTCAAATATTCTGGAAGTTCCACTGGAATTTATATTGAGTAAGAATGTTGCTGGGAAATGACTCACCTTACAAGGAAATTGTGTCTAATTACATATCTCTTTCCAATCTTTATATGCTATTATTCCAAAAAAAATCATTGTAAAAAATTATTTACATATAAATTATGTGAAAACCATAATATCATTAACACTATTTACACAGGTAGAATAGCATAATTATGTTGTGATAAGCATCATTGGAAATAGACTGTCCCCAAACTTCACTGCTTCTTCTATATTTGCCATTTAGTGCAAAATATCAAGAAGAAATAAAGCTGACGAAATTTCTAGACAGGTAGCTACTAAGCTATTGTTCTTTTTATCATATAAGAAAGTTAAGCTTAGTGCTTTCTCTAGACCAGTGGTCCCTCCAATTTTTTTTATTTTTTAATATGAAATGCTTCATAAATTTGTGTGTCATCCTTGTGCAGGGGCCACGCTAATCTCTGTATTGTTCCAATTTTAGTATATGTGGTGTGAAGGTGAGCACGGTCCCTCCCAATTTTTTGATACCACATCCCATCATTAAAACATTTTTGGACAATTATTCCAAAATACATTTATTTATTTGTAAATTATGTACACATACTTCTTACCTAATGCAAGTATGTACATTACAAGCCACAACAAAATACAGAGGTGTGAAAAATGATAAAATGTTTTTTAATGAGTTCATTAAGTACATGTATATTCACATTGTTTTTTCATGATTTAGAAATTTTTTGGTATCCTCTTGTCATGTCCGTTTAAACCATCACAGTTTTTTGTCTTGCCGTGTGGTCTACCAGAAGATTGAACTTGATTTCTGCCATTTTCTGATGTTTGCTCATGTTTGGATTATTAATCATATACTATCGTCAATACAGGTTTATTTGGCAGCAACTTTTTGTAGTCCACTTGTCCATTTTGTGAGTATTTTACTAATTAAAACTACAAAACTTATAGTGTGTAAGTCCATTCAACTGTGCACATGCAAACTTCATTAAATCGGAAAACGCTGGGGCAAATATAAGATTAAATGTGACACTCAATTATTCTAGGATGGGGAACTTCTACTCTGTACACAGGACATATCGCATGCCTTCTGTGACATGTGACCCTCCCCCAAAAGGGACTAAGGAAGGAAACAGTGTCAGTCTGCAGATTCAAATTCTCCAAGGGATTGTCTCCAGTTTGCACACCGCCTCCTTAGACCAGTGGTCTTCCAACTGGGGTATACATAGCCTGGGGTTCTAAGATACAAGCACAGATGGCTTTAAGAAAATGAATTTCCTGATCATCACTTCCGTATGGATTCTCTCCTAAGACTGATAAGGTTCCTGAGTGAAGCAGTTCCTTTCCTACATCTCCTTTTTCTAATACATTTATCAACCCTTTATACTAAAAAGGGACACTTCTCACCCATCCTAAGGCTAAGTATGGTATGTTGTTCCAGGATGTAAAATTCTCCAGAGTTTCCCTCATTCTCTCTTATTCTCTCTCTCTCTCCCTCTTTCTCTCTTCCTTTTACCTCCTTTTCTCTCTCTCTCTCTGGTATATATATACAGAAGATAAACTAGATTTTGGTGTTAAAGTTGAGAAAATGAATGACTCTAATGACTAGAAGACAAATGGATTTTCAGGTGGTTTCCAATTCATACTTTTTAACAGAGGTGAAGGATAACCGAACTTAGTTATCAAATGACAGATGACGAAATTTTTTAATGGGAAATCAGCATGAGATTTTTGCACAAAACTCAGAAGAGGTTCAAAGAATTTAGTTATGGGCTTATAACAAGTCTGCTCAAATCTATTTACTTATATGAACATAGTTTCTTCATGCTCAGACCTATTTTTTTAATAAAAGAATGGAATGAATGTTCAACTCCACATTACTCACACAATAAATAATATTCATCCATGAATACATGACAGAATATCTTTGATCAATTGTTCATTACATTTACATATAACAGTAAAGGTATGTCAATGTAAAATAATTTTTAATATTTACTGTCTTATGTTTATAGGAAATTTTAAAAATAATTTTAAATTTAAATATATATATTTTATTGTAGAGAAACAATAAAAGGCTTTCAACAAAGACTTAAATGTATTGTATATATTTGAATAAAATTCGATGAAGGAATTGGGATTGAATATGATCTAAAGAAGTAAAAACCATGCAATATTACACTTATTTTTGTATGTCTTTTAAATTAGCAATGTTTTGTATCCAATCATTATGATATTTAGATCTCACTGGATAGAATTTAAAAAATTGACATAACCTGTCCACTTTTAAATTCCAATATTTAATGACACAAAATTTCAAAATGCTTAGCTATTTTAAACTGTTACTGTTAACTCGTCAACCTAGAAACTTTCTTAAAAACACTTGTTTTGGGCGCCTGGGTGGCTCAGTTGGTTAAGCGACTGCCTTCGGCTCAGGTCATGATCCTGGAGACCCTGGATCGAGTCCCGCATCGGGCTTCCTGCTCGGCAGGGAGCCTGCTTCTCCCTCTGACCCTCCCCCCTCTCATGTGCTCTCTCTCTCTCATTCTCTCTGTCTCAAATAAATAAATAAAATCTTAAAAAAAAAAAAAAAAAAAAAACACTTGTTTTATTCTAAATTCTTATGGGGGATATATGAGGGAAAACACTTTTAAAAAAACACTGCTTCCCGCAAGCACTATCATTATAGCATCTGCTTATATCCGAAGTTAATATTTTTGAACGATAAGATATAGTCAGATTTTAGCCACCAGATAATAGCAGGAGAGAGAAGGAGAGAGAATAAATATGAGAGAACGATAGGATTTTAGATCTGATGTAAAGCCAATAGTTATTTCACACATATAGGTTAAATTAATGCTACACGTGAATTCAATCAGCAATAATTCTGTGTCGTGTCTCCTTGATCAAGAGAATTGCTACCTAGTGAACTTTTAAAAATGTAATTGTTTTATTATAATTACTACTATCACTACCACCACCACTACTACTACATAGATGTTTAAAGCATAGGGATATTGATCAACTTTTCATGGGTCATTATAAGCCACAGCCCATAGGTCAGATTTGTAAGGCCATATGTGATTTTAACAACCATTCTGGATAAGTTGACAACTATTACATCATCTTTAGAGAATATTATTTTATATTTTAAAATTTTTCTTTCATTGATGCTTCCAAATAGTTCCAGATACCGAGATGCAGTGTTTATATCTCTGCCTTAAATTAAGAGGAAAACCTCATTGTAAGCTCTCCTTGTTTCCAATTGGTAAGAAAAAATAGCTTTTCAATAAATAAAAATCACACAGATGCATACACATATTGCATTTTAGAACGAGGACATAATGAACCAGCATTATTCACTTAGGGAACATGGGAAAAAAAATAAATGATTAAAAATAATACCATTATTGAAATGCCACAGTCCACACTGATGTACTCTAAGAGTGGGTAGAAAACCAGAAAATATGAAATTCAACTCTAAAGGTAATATTTTAATAAAAGATAGAACATTTTGTTATGAAGAGTTGGTCCTAATGATTTTTTTTAAAAGATTTTATTTATTTATTTGACAGAGAGACACAGAGAGAGAAGGAACACAAGCAGAGGGAGAGGGAGAAGCAGAGGGAGAGGGAGAAGGCTCCCCACTGAGCAGGGAGCCCGACGCGGGGCTTGATTCCAGGACCCTGGGATCATGACCTGAGCAGAAGGCAGACGCTTAACGACTGAGCCACCCAGGCACCCTTGGACCTAATGATATTTATAGAAAATCTTTTTGATGATAATTTTTCATATTTATTTTAATAGGAATATTAAAATAAGAAAGATAGCATCTATGATATTGGATGGTTTTTTTGTGCTATTTATTTTACATATGCTATTATTCTTTCTAATATATATATTCTTTTTGACTACATTTCTTTTGTGCTATTTACTTATATCTAATGTCTGTGAAAATCTGACTTATTTTCTCCATTTTATTTTTCTTCCTGATTATACAACTGGACTGTATTTTCCAGGCTCCTTTTCAGTGACGTGTGGCCACTTGACTTAGGTTCAGCTTACTGAATATGAAACAATCTGTTCGCCTTCCCAGAATAGAGAAGAAACGCCCTTGAACCCCAGGCTACGTTCTTTCCATCAGTTGGCTGAAAGGAGAGGAATTCAAGGACTTAAGAGGCTAGTGAAGCCACCATGTGGCAGGACTGTGGGGGTCTGGATGGCCGTGTAGAGTGGCACCCCCATGAGGGTCTGTCCTCTCTGTGATTTAAACAAGAAATAAAGTATTTGTGCAAACCCAGTGAGATTTAGTTGTTCGTTTCTTAAATCAGTTAGCCTACTTGGGCTAATATATCATCTGTGGGTCTCTTTGACCTCAGAGGCTCATCCTTTCAAACCATCTTTTTTATTATTGCCAAATAATTTTTATATCAAAGAGCTGTTTTATGGCTGCTTGTTTCTAAACTGTCACTTGGGCTCACTATCCCATTGCAGTTCCCATTATGACCCTAATTCCCTCAATATTTTAATGTTTATTTTACTCAATTCCTTTTCCATGTTTCCCTCATCATGGAGGCCCTGCCTTCTCCTCTTTCTCTACACAAATCTCAACTTTCCTTCCAGATCCTGGTAAAGTTCTTCATTCTGTCTTTTCTGATTATCGTCCTCTCCCTTCCCATTTTAGGTCCTCCTCCACAACCCTCTGGTCCTTCCTTCTATAATACTGCTCCTCACTTACTTTGTCCTCCTTGCTCTTTTCCCAATATACAGAGTTTATTTCTTATACTGCGCCTGCATTTATTTGTCCATTTTCCTGAAACTCTCTTACCCTAAAAACTTTCACAGTTTTCATCCTTCTTTCATGCATATCTTTTATTATGTGACCTCTCTCAGAAAGGATTTGCCTGATTGGCATGTTTAAAATAGTTCTTCCAGGGGCGCCTGGGTGGCTCAGTTGATTGTGTGACCAACTCTTGGTTTTGGCCCAAGTCATGATCTCATGGGTGGTGGGATTGAGCCCCACATCAACTCCACACTCAGCAGGGAGTCTGCTTGAGATTCTCTCCCTCTGCCCCTCCCACCATTCGCTCCCAAGCTCTTTCTGTCTTTCTAAAATAAATAAAGAAATCTTTAAAACAGAATAAAATAGAATAGTTCTCCCCAAAGGCTGTCACTCTGCATCCCCTTATTTTGCTTTATTTTTTCCAGTGTTCATAATCTTATCTGATATTTGGTATACCTGTTTATTTGTTCATTTTCTATACCCTCCTCTAGAATATAAGCTTGCCCAGAGCAGAGGACTGGTCCATTCTGTGCCATATATCCAGCACCCAGAACAGTGCCTACCATATAATCGGGGCTCAGTAAACATCTGTTCAATAAAGAGTTGAATAAATCAATAAAACTATCCTTCTGAAATACTGTGTTAATGGATTAAAACCAAAACCACTTTTGGTACCTTTCACATGCATTGCTTCATTTGAGCCTCTTTCCCTTTCTCTCTCTGCCTCCCTTCAGAAAGTTTTGTATAGTTGATTATTTTTTTAAAGATTTATTCATTTATTTGTCAGAGAGGGGGAGAGAGAGAGAGAGTGCACAAGCGGCGGAGCGGGGGGGTTGGCAGGCAGAGGGAGAAGCAGGCTCCCTGCTGAGCAAGGAGCCCAATGTGGGACTAGATCCCAGGACCCTGGGATCATTACCTGAGTTGAAGGCAGATGCTTACCAACTGAGGCGCCCAGATATAGTTGATTACTTAGAGATGAACACACTGAACCTCAAAATTATCCTGTTAGGAAATTGCAGTGATAGAGTAGGAATCCATGTCTTTTGACCCTGGACCCTGTATGATTTTCACAATATGCACATACCACCAGATAATATGCAGATTCAGTCTTATAATTATAATACTGACCATTACCTGTTTGGTACTTCCCCATTATTTTAATAGGTACTATTGCTATAACTAAATTCTAAGCTTGATGAAAGAAAAGATCCTATCTTAACATCATAGCAAAAGGCTGTATTTGCTCAAATATTTCCATTGATTTACTCACTTATTGATTTATTTGTTCAGAAGCTTACATCCAGTATTATTGAAAATCTAGTTTAAATATAATATGGTTCTCTGATAATTTATGTTCTACACATTCAAAACTATTTTTAGTCTTTTTAAAATTAAAATATACACATAATGAAATAATAGCAGTGCTTTATGTTCTGTGAACAGCAATAAAAACTTGAAGCTTTCAGTCCTGTGGCATATCTACTCAGTTTGAAGTGAATACTGTTTAAATAAATTAATTGAATAAATACATGATTAAATGAAATTTTGTCATGTCTTTTCTTTCTTTGAGCGACACCCCATGTGCCACAAAATGCTGCTACCTTTCACACATTGGGTGGCCTTCATTTGTATTTGGACATATTTTTTCTCATATAAAATGTTCTCAAATAGTTGTAAAGCAGTAAGAAGAATAATTTAACATCATGGTAATAATTTATGCTGCACCTTTTAAACAAAGAAAAAGCAGTCTCCCCTCCATTAAGTTGTGTAAGCTATGTATAGGGTTTGCATCAAAATACATGCTTGCACCGAAGCACAATAGAAAGCCTTCCTAGGGATTGGCCTGTCGAAGATACTTTTATACTCTGCTTTGGGATTGCAAAATCTTGGTCTTGTTGATTCTTACAGTTTCTCTAACTAGCTTTTGCCACGACTGTATTACTTTCTTTTAACAATTCAAGATGTTTTATAATCAGCTTTTCTACAAGGGAAAAATAACTACGCATTTCTTTAATCTTTGATTTCAATTATTAACTTCACTTGAGATATTTTCCACTGAATCAGAAACCTTTTCCCAAATCACTTTTCTCAAGTAACACTGTTTTGCAACCTTTATCCCATATCCTCTTTTATTTCCCTTCACAGCACTTATGTCACCTGATTATATTAAATATTTTATTTTCTTATTCTCCACCTTCCTCTATTAGAATGATAAGTTTCCTGAAAGCAGGCACATTTCTGCCACTGGTTTTTAAAGATTTATTTTATCCCTATGTCCCTGCACATAGCATGATCAATTAATACTCATTGAATGAATGGATGAATAGATAGATGAATTCATGTTTCAATTTTAATTCATTGTGTCCCAGGAGAAGTATTTGGCATAGAAAATTAACTATGTTGAATCTACCAAGTTTCAAAAAGATTTGTCACACTTTTGTGCTATTTATTAATAGATTTACAATCCAAAACAAAAACTGAGTTACACATACTAGGAAAAAAAGGTGACAAGTGGAGCATAAACCTGTGCTCCAATTATCTAATTGTATAATCATAATATTTAAATATAAATGAAACAATTAACCCATTTTTTTTATATTCTTTAAAGTCACAAGTCATAGTTTATTCCTGTTCTGTCACGTACATTTCTGGCAAGATGATTTGAGTTCTCATTTAGAAACACTGGCAACTTATTTTAAAATAGTATATTTGTTCCTCTCTAGTGAGATGTGCGAGACACAGAAATAGAACATTGTGTGATGGAACAGATGCTGTAGCAATGGTGAGTTTATATGAGGATGCTGATGACAGATGCCACCTTATAGCATTAGCCAATAAAAAAGTATGGGTATTACTGTTTACACTTACTCAAAATGAGCTGGGCTATGGGCAACCCTGAATGTACAATCCCATTCTCATGTGTTGTAAGTGATCTTGTATTATGGATATAGTAAATATCCAAATTTAATTTAAAAGGAAATAAAGATAAATTTATTTTAAGGCAGGTAGTGTGAATCATCTCAGTTTTTTCCCCCTTAGGGAAGTGCTTTATTCTTTATGGCAAGAAGAGAGGAACTAAAATAAAATTTACTTGGAACAGAATTCATTTGAAGATAGTTAAGTAATTTTGAAGATTAAACCATAGATTTTCAATAGAGAAGATATTAGTTATAATAGTGATAAATATATTGGTTAGAATTATTTCCTTTTTTTGGACAACTAACAAATATGAACAGTTGAAATCTTATTAAAATTAATTAGAGGGAACTTCCAATTATTTTGTAATTGCAGAGATAGGTCTTATTCCACATCAGTAAAAATAAATGTATAATTCACTTAAAATATTTTTATTTAGATAGCTTTAATATAGTTGCATTTATCATAGGAGTCTTTTGATCTGCAAATGTAAAATAATTAAATTGAAAATCGGTATATTTTGGTCATTTTACTATCCTGTCAGAATTCAATTTCTCCAGGTTTTCTATTTTATCACTGACTTTTTCAACAACACAAGTAACTTAAATGGATAACTTGTATTTGTTTTGTTCCACTGTCAGTTTCAAGTTGCCCTAAACACAGACTTAGAGATAAAAACTTGGGTACAGGTAATGTATTATAAGAGGTGATCTCAGGAAGTGCAAGTCCAAGATTGTGAGGCAGGGAAGATAAACTTGGGCTAATATAATTGCTGTTTTAAGGTTCTGGATCAGTCCTCTAAGGACCCTCTGTGAAACTGTGGAACAAGATTCAGAATCATCCCTCCAGAAGAGGGGAGATCTTGCATTGATTCATTGATGACCCCAGACCCCACCGTTTGAGGGTTAATTGAGGAACACCAGTTCCCTAAAACTTAGAAGTTGTCCCTAATTGTATCCAAGCAAGTTCTCAGTTACCAACAAAGTCCTCAACAATACTGTATTATATCCTCAAAGTTCACTAAGAGGGTAGCTCTTACATTTTGTTTTCTTACCACCTCTGCACACAAAAATAATAATCATCATAATAATAATGAAGGGGATGGGAGGAAACTTTGGGAGGTAATGGATATGTCTATGGACTTGATAGTGGTGATGGTTTCATGGGGGTATATTTATCTCCAAACTCAAGAGATTGTATACATTAAATTTGTACGACCTTTTACATGTCAATCATAGCTTAGTTGAGTGGTTAAAAAAAATCCTCAGAAGACAAGATGAAAGAAGGGTTTAAGTGAAAAGCTGAGAGTGGCCTGGAAACTATCAACTTAAACTGCCGGTGATGTCAATTGGGTGAGAATATTTGAGATGGGGCAGCAATAGCATCTGCTATAGAGTCTTTTGTCTTTTGGTGCATCAAGGTCAATGGCTGTGTGTGTGTGTGTGTGTGTGTGTGTGTGTGTATTATAATCTGTGTGTTTATGTATACTTCAATTTTGCTTTAATAGAAAAAATTGTAAAAAATTTAAAAATAAATGCTAAGAAAGTTTCCAGGAGTTAATAAGTTCAACACAAATGTTAGCATATGAGAATAACTCTTCATAGGTTAATTTTGCTACTATTAACATTTTCTTCTTACTGTACAAGTATAATACCTATACAGGAAATACCTGTAAAAATGGGGTTATTGGAAATGTCATTACTGAATACAGAGGTGGTTTTCATTTTAATTATTTTTGTCCTAGTTCTCCCTAAATTTTTCTCTCTACAAATTGGCATGAAGGATTTCCTCTTCATAAAATGAACAGAATTAAATTCACATTTACTTAATTGCCTTGTAGCTTAGTATTAAAAACTAGATTTTCATCTACCAGTGTAGAATTTAGAATATATTGTTGGTTTTCTATATTTACCTTGAGATAGTTAATTTCTTTTTTCTTTCTTCCCTTTCTTTCTTTCTTTCTTTCTTCTTTCTCTTTTTCTTTTTTTTAGTCATGTCAGGGGTCAAGGGAAAAAAAAAGAGAAAAAAATAACTTGCTACATTTCTTTGGAGCAAAAAAGAATCCATATAGCTTGAACTGTGTCCAGATCTGCTTTCTGCCATCTCGAAAATACTTGCAGTCTAAGCTCATATAAATGCCACTGAGTGAAGGGAAAAGGTCAGGGGAAAGCTTGCGGCTGGCCCTTTGTTCACCTTCCAATCATGCTAATCTGTGTACAGGCCTATCCCTTGAGGCTCAAGTTCTTCCTTGAAATTCCCTGCTTTGGTTTCATTCATTTTTAGTGAAAGAATATTTTCTGAAACTCTAGGATATATTGAAGGTCAGAGGCAAAGCTAAACAGGTAATGCCACTGGGTCCTTATCAATAATAGATGCAAATTTACTATAAGCCATAGGACTTTTCTTACATCATTTTTTAATATCAATAATATAAAGAACAAAGTTGCTATGCTGTTTCTATGCTCCTCACAATCAGTAGGATAATCACTATTTCTAAATAATACTAAAACTTCCAATCAAATAATTAAAGCTTGTAGAATTTTGAAAAATTATCAGTGGTTTCTAAAAACCACATAGAGGTATGAGTTTCTGGTATAGATGTTATGTGTATGTCCAAATGATCCCTTTCCTATTGTTGCCAACCGATGTGGGGTGTTACATTATTTTTAGAACAAGTCTTGTTCCAAAGCATATAAGCAAGGGATTGGAAAAGATCCAATATAACACCAGCCAATTAATCTGCAACTTGAAATTAAATCTTGAAGAGCTAGGCTTCTACCTAAAACAAGTAGCAGCTGAAGGGCTGAGTCTCAGCCACAATTCTGAGCATCAAAGTTATAGAATTAAAGAATAAATACAAAATTATCCAGAATGTAGAAGGTGTAAAAAGAATAAAATGGGGGAATAATTGGAATAGGTCAGGATGAATGAAGTGGTACCTGGACTATAGGTATAATTTTGTTAAAATTATTGATTTTTAGCAAAGAAAGCTTACCACTTGCTTTGCTCTGTTATTCGACATGCTGATACATCACCTTAGTTTAAAGCAGCAGAAGAATCGAGATGGAAACTTGGTGATTCCAAATAACTCATGAAAGAATGTGGGGCTTTTAGGTATTTAATATCATTTTGAAACCCAATGAACGAATTGAAACAAAGATTTCACTTATAGTCAGGGAATCTTTCAGGGATACTATACTTTTTCTACTTTTTTGAAAGCCTATATTGACCTTCCTAGAAGCACATCTCTTAAAAGTATTGACTGAAGATGAAGACTGAATGGGATATTGCGCCTCCTTGGAGAATAGGGCTCAGTCAAGTATTTTTCTGCGGCACAATATTTTCACTCTCATGGAAGAACACTGTCTCTGTCCATAGGTTTTAGTATGAAATTATTTTTAAGATTTAACAAAGTGTGCATAAAACTAGCAAAAAGGACCATCAATAAAGACCATCTCTGGATTAAAATTTGAAGCCATTAACCTATGGCCATTATAGATCCTAGAGAGCCTAGTTTAAATATATCATACTTCTTAATAAATATTAAACACATTATTGATGGATGGGCAAACAGAAAGTTTAATGAATCCATAAACACAACCAATAAAAATCAAAAAATATTAATGAATTTAAATGTGGCTATTTATTTCAATGAGAAAAAAACAGACTCAGTGGGGAAGTCAAATGTGTGAAGCATGGCACTTTAAACATATACAAATAAAGTGGAAATTTAGCACATCACCATAATGATCAATTTCATGTGTCAATTTGGCTAGGCTGTGGTGCACAGACATTGGGTCAAACACCATTCTAGAGATTTCTGTGAAGGTATTTTTTTTAAAAATGTGATTAACATTTAAATCAGTAGGTTCTGAGTGAATCAGATTACACTCCACAGTGTGGATGGGTCTGATCCAATCAATCGAAGGTCTTCAGAGAAAAAGATGAGGTCCCCTGGGGAAGAAGGAATTCTGTCTCTCGATTCCCTTTGGACTTGAGACTACAACATCAGCTCTTCCCTGGGTCTCTAGCCTGCTGGCCTGCCCTGCAGATTTCAGACTTGCCAGTCACCACAATTGGCCTGAGACAATTGCTTAAAATCCCCCCCCACACACACACACACACTCTCTCTCTCTCTCTCTCTCTCTCTCTCTATTGGTTCTGTTTCTCTGGAGAATCCTGACTAATATGGTCACGATTTTGAATCATAACAGTGAGATAAAGGTAACTAGAACTTCAGAGAGGCACTGTGGTGGGTAGGAATTAAAATTCCTGAGTTTAAATTTTGCTCATCTTTTACTAATTCTGTACTCTTGGGAAGCTTCGTTAGCCTTTCAGAGTATGAATTTTCTGATCTGTAAAATGAGATGGTAGGTAAGGGGCGGTGAACAACTGCTGCAAGAAACACAGTATATTTTGAGGATTGACTGGAAAAAGAATACATGAGAAATCCTTAGAACAGTGATTTCATACAGTGTGAGTGCTTAGACAGTACCCTTTTTCTCTATGATATAGAACAATCATAAATACTCTCTTTTGTTAAAATTATTGATTTTAGCATATCTCATGAAATAAAAACATCCTAGAATTGTAAAGATGCTCTTAAATTATCAACAACAGTCAATTATTTTAGGGGTAAGTAGTAGATTTTGATGTAAGCAGTAAAGGAATATGTTATTTTGATGGTAACAGATTGAATAAAAAAATCCATGAATTGACTGTGTATATATATTATATATAAAGTGTGTATATATTATAGCTATTTACAGAAGAATGGGAACTAATAAATGATAGAATTTAAAAACCACCATGTTTATAACACTCCGGGTTATAATCCATTTGATCATATATAATCAGTAGATGCTAAAATCATTACATGAAACTGTTTTAGAAAATAAGATATACACAAGAGGCCCATTATCTCTCCACGTATTGATTGTACATTGCAAATTTAAAAATTACACCTTCTAAAGTAATCAAACTCAGGATCATTCTTAGAATTGCATCCTCACACCATGATATTCCTGGTGTAGTACAATATTAAGTAGCCAAAATCACCTAGGAAATATGAATCCCTAAAATGTGTAATCTGAATCTATTCCAGCCCCAATGCCTAACATTCACTTACAGGAGACAGAGGAGATGAAAGAACAAGGCTCCATGAGGAAACAATCACACATATCCAGAATGAAGGATAGTCTACAAAATAACTGGCCTGAAACAATCAATGTCATTTAAAAACATCTATGTGGGATTGTTCCATATTAAGATAAGACGATAAAGGAATAAAGGAATATATGTATCTTACCAAATAGATAAGAGTTATATTATTCATAATAGAATCTCTTAAAAATTAGGAACAGAAAAAAATTAGAAGCAGAGAATTGACATAATTAAATGTGTTCCAAAAATGTCACTCTTACAACAATATGGAAACATGATAGATTTTATCACCATGGTGCTGTGAGAGAAGAGGAAGGCTTAAAATAAGTAAATTAGGAACAATTAAGATATGGGATCTTAGATTTGGTGTTTGGTTAAATGTAATTTGTGAAGAAATGGTCAGTCAAACATCCTAGAATCTGCCTTGAATGAGGGCTTTTGTATTAAAATTGCATGTGTAAGATCTAGATAGAGATGTTTCATCAGAGAAAGAATTTGGGCATCAACCGTTTATAGATAGTGACTACAATTTCAGGTGGAGATGAAATCTCCTAGGGGAGTATAGTTAGAAGAGAGCTAAAAACTGAACTGGGTAGCACATTGTATTAGCTTATTGCTTCTGTAGCAAATTATCACAAATTTAGTGGCTTAAAACAGCACAAGTTTATTCTCTTACAGTTCTGGAGGTCAGAAGTCTGAAGTAAGGCAAGAGTTAAAATCAAATTATCTGCAGGGCTGCTTCCTTCTGGAGGTTTCAAAGAAAAATTTGTTCCTTGCTTCTTCCAGTTTCTAGAGGTTGCCTACATCCTTGACTTGTGGCTGGACCCTCCAATCTCTGCTTCCCTCATTTTCTGTATAATTACTATTAAAATACTGCCTTTCTCTCTATGACTCTCGTCTGTAGTCAAATCTGCCTTCACTTCTTATATGAACACTTGTGATTACATTCGGTGCACCCAGATAATCTAAAATAATATCTGCATCTCCAGGTCCTGAACCTTAATCATATCCGCAAAGTTCTTTTTACCATGCAAGGAAATATATTCTTAGGTTCTGGAGATCCAGATGTTGACATCTCGGGGGACCATTATTCAGCCTACAACTCACATCAATACACAAGCTTATGGACTAAGAGGTCTTTATGAAAACTCATAAAGAGATATAAGTAGAGAAAAGGAAAAGGAAAAAAAATAAAGAAATGGAAACATTACTGCTATGCTAACCAAAGATGGTAACTTCACAATAGAGCACTTTCTACACTACTACAAATAGACCATGTACTTATACTTCCTGGTAATACTCATAATGGTTTTTTTTGCAAAATTCTTGGCATACATGGATTTAGATTAACTGGAGTTTTCTCTCATTCTCACTAGCATCCCTAATCAGAATTTTTAGGCTGGGCTTATCTTCCCCTGCTTATACTCAGCTTTGGAGATGTGCATATACTCCTGAGATGCAGATCTTGGAACACGTTCCAGGTTTTACTAGACTATTCAAGTATAGGCACTTGGCATTCCAATAAGACCACAGGCATCCACATATGTTTCTGTAGATAGCATTTTATTTAATAATTTTACTAATGGTTATTAGATGGCTAGTAAGTGCCAAGTATACCAGAGACATGGTGTTCACTCTCATTAAGAAGTTTACATTCTATAAGACTTGACCAAAACACACACACTCTCTCACACACAAAAATAATCAATTCTAAGATGCTACTGATTGTAAGATATAGCATTGTTTTACATAACACTACAAAATTAAAAAAATTACCATCAAACTATACCATAACACTAAAACACCATACCATTCATATTAAGATACATCTCTGATTCCAGAAATATTTTATTTTATGAATTTAACGTGTCCTGATTGATAAAATGTAATGGTTCAATATACTGCATATTGCTGTTTAAACACAGAGGGGTGCTCAAATTAACTGAACTACGGAGATTAGTAAGGATGGACAGGATAGGAGATTGTCTACTCAAAGGGAAAAAGTTATTAGCACATGACCAAAATAGGTTGCTTTTGTGTCTGTTTTGTCCTCTTGGCTATCACTTCACAGGGATACCAGACAAAAGAGAAGAAAGAGTAAAAAAAAAAAAAAAAAATTGTTCTGATCTTGAATTAGATCTAATCTCCAGAATTTAGGCTTGAAGAATAAGAGAGATACAGCGATATATAAGTGAAGAAATGGGGACATTGAAGAGTCAATATTACTTTTTATATTTGCCCTGGTTATGTTTTCTGGGCTCTGGATTGGCTCTCACTTGGTTTGAGTTGGCTAGACAATATTGCTTGAGCACTTGCTTGATGGATAAAATAAATGGAGGATACAACTTAAGGAAAACAATCAACAAACGCATGGAAGCATGAAAGAAATGGCCTTTGGAGATTTTTAAATATTTTGGTATTGTTGACACATATGTTATATTTAAGTGGAGGAGTCAAAGAATGAGATTAAACAAAGTGAGTGAGATCATGAAGGGAATTATATGCACACTAAGGAATTGAACTTTATACTCTTAAGCAATGTGTGGTAATTGACAAGGCAAGATCAATTTTTGGAAAGAATAGCTTTTTGTGCTTGTAAAAATAATATATTCTCAAAAAATAATACATTTTCAATAGAATATTTAACAATATAGGAAAGTATAAAGAAAAAATTAAAATTTTTCACATATATAACTAAGGTTAAACCACTTGTTAATAATTTGAGAACTACCCTTCCCATTATCTCTCTGAGTAAACACATCATACACTTATACACACTTGATACTCTTTTTCCTATTTAATCTCAAAGTTTACTTCTCAGTGCAATAAGGTAAATAATTTCATTAGTATGTTATGTAACATATATTAAGATAAATATCATATATGTAAGATATAATATATTTATTTCTAATATAAATATTACATCTACCATGTATAGTTTACATTCAGTCTGGACAGTTATGGGGTCTGGAAGATATACATGCTATTAATAAGGGTCTGCTATCCTGTTTTATTTATTATTACCAAACAGCATTACAAATGTTTGCAATTTTACTTGAGCATTTTTCTTTGTATTCCTTTGCTTGTTTTTTTCCTTTCTTTTAAAAATAATTTTGATTTTTTAATTTTCTTTTGAATATTTGCATGTTACCTTTTAAAACTTTTACATTCCACTAAAACATCTAATTGCAGGGTCAGTACTATTTGGAAATGAAATTGTTTTTCTGTATAATTATTATTAAAATACATTTTTTTACAAAGGTTTTATAAGGTGTGTGTCTTCAGAGATACTTACTGAGCTATACTTGATCACTCTGGGGGTAATTCATGAAAATAGAGCACACTAAAGCTAGTTTTTCTAGCAAAGATCAAGATAAAATGTGATCAACATTTCAAAGGAACTCTTACATGCTCTATCCAAGCACTGCTGACAGTTAAGATGGTCTGGTTTCAAGCATGGAGAGGGAACACTCCTATTACCTGTTTCATCCATATAGCACTTTATTATGTGTCAGGCTCTGTGAGGATGCTCAATATTACAGATGATACTGGTTGTGGCAAGAGCATACTGATGACTTACAGCCTGCGAAATTCATATATACTTATACCTACACAATATCTATATGTTTGTATATTCAAAATACAAAATCACATTTTTCAAATAAATTTTAAGTAAAATAAAAGCTAAGCAGTCTCATTGCAGTCAATGTTGTTGATCATATAGAAAACACCATATTGATTTATTTTGAACTTACTTTAATAATTAACAATTTCAGAACACAATGTAATTTTTTTACAGAGTGTAGAGGTGGAGCTGGGAAATAAACTCAGTCTCATTCATTTCCAAAACACTTGAGATCTTACACTAAGATCTCTCAGGTGCAAATTCTGCAATCCTCAGTTTCAAATCCGTGCAGGAAAAAGAGCAAAAAAGAAACCCAGCTACAGAGGGTAATAAAACAAAAGAGGTTATTTCTTTTAAAGGATTTACAAATCTAACATGGGTGATTAATTAGTCCCGATAGTCTCTGTTTCAAAGAGAAGTGAAAGAGATAGAAGTGGTGTCTGTGAAAAAAAGGTATTTTCTCTTGTTAGTCTCACTATAATTATCATCATTGTGCCTATGAGTAGCTATCAGGAAACATTACACAGTGAACACTAAGGAAATAATTTAATGTTATACGTCAGGTAAGCTTCTTGGGGAGATATGCTGGAACTACAGAAAGACATTGGGCAGAAAAAAAACAAAATGGTTCGATTAGTAGTAAAAAATGCAAATCCACTTGTCAGAAAGATAATGTCTATGGTTAACAACTGTTCAAATAGAAGCCTTACAGCAAGGCTCAGCAAACTTTCCTGTAAAAAGATAGGCAATAAATATTTCCAGCTTTGTGGTCCATATGGTCTGCATTGCAACTATTCAAGTCCACCATCCTAGCATGAAAACAACCACAGACCATATGTGAATGAATGGGCGTGGCTGTGTTCCAAAAACTTTATTTACAAAAACAAGGGAAGGTCAGATTTGGATCTCACACCTTAGTTTGCCAATTTTTGTTTTAAATGATTGGGTTGAAGGTGAGCTATATCCAAAATAGAGGTGAGAGCCAGGAACGTGAGCAAACCATTGTATTAAGTTGGTCAAACTGCCTAGGTAGTAGTGATGTTCAGAATCCAATAGAATGATACATCTTAATTCTCAGCAAGCTATCTGCTTTGTCCAGGCGGGTTTTCTGAATCCTGGATGAAAAGGACAGGCTGAAACTGAGGGCCTGACTCTAATATCACTGGGGATAAAATCATCCAAACAAAAAGTCCATGTCAAGGATAGATAATGAAGACAGTGAGCTTACTTGAATACATTCAACACAGAGGCTCATAGCAACAAGGGAGGTTCACTATGCTAAGTACAACTAAATTTATTTCAGATCCCATCTCCTGCTACCACCATATATTAATCAAACATATTTGCTCAGGGATGGGTTCAAGAACTAGGTAGAACTGAGCCTTTGTAATTTCTTTAAAGACAGCACATCATTGTTTGCTGCTGTATCCTGAGAATACATATAACAATGCTTGGCACATGATAGGCATTTGACAACTATTTGTTGAATGCCTAGCCCCTGACAGCTATTAAAGATCGCTCCAGTCAAAGTTAGTAGATTAATACTACAACTTTCTTAGTATTTACTTTACTCTCTTTATAATATCATATGTAAAATTCTGCTGATGGACAATATCTGGTAGTCACTGTTGCACCCTTTGTCACTTCAAAGCATGTCACATTTCATATATTTATATTTCAACATTTAATTCTGAGTTATGACTATAGTAGTAAAAAAAATCCTAGATGATGAAGGATATGGAGCAGTTGGTCTACTGATTAACATTATAAGGTAGTGGTGAGCACTGAAATTTAATTTGTCATCTCCTCTGGTCACTCCCTCTTTAGATATTTTGGGGTCACCCTCCATGAAGCAGGAGATTGATTAAGTTCTACTTTAAATAAACCTTGGCTTGGAGTGGAAATCGGTCAGCCTTGTTGAAGGAACTCCTGAGCAGGGAAAAAAAAAAATCCCAGGACATAAGGAGCAACTGAGTATTTAAAGACTCATTCAGAGGAGAACCCTCAATAAGCATTATACTAAGCAATTTTATCTATATTAAAAAAAATGAAGAGCTGAGTCAGCTCAGGCAGGAATTGAATGTATCATTTTATAGTCTCAATATAACAAAAATGAAACGTGTCACTAATCCACCTTGCCAGCTTATACAGCTTTTGAGAGTGAAAGGTTTTTGGTAATAACATTAATTATTATTAAATATTACTAGCTCAGTGTTGTAGAGAATATAAACACCAATATTTACAGTCTTTTGATAAAATGTACTTTAATTTTTTAGGACATCGTGGAGTTGGCTATCAATTTCTAACACAACATATTGCAGAATTGCCATTTAATAATTTTTAGAACTAGATAGAGCAAGCCCTTCTTTCTCAAATGGCATGTGTTCCATTTTCTGTCTTATCCTCATCTTTACCACCTGCTAGCAGTGTTTCAGGCAACAAAACAACAGTGTTCTCAGCAGACAGTACAACCTCCTCCAACATGGTGGAAATTCAGATGGTTGACGTTAAGACAAAACCCTTATTCTGTGATAAATGCTTTTTATTTCTTTTTTTTTAATTCTTTCTTTCTTCTTTTAATGTTTAAATACTGGCTTGTAAAGGGTGACTAAAAATTCTATTGGGGTACGCATGTGTACGTATGGATGTGTAGATTAAAAAAACAGTTGAATTAAATATATCTCAGTCTATCTTTAATGATACATAGGTGTTGAATCAGTTCTCTGCCATCCAGAAATTAGCTATTTTGTTTGTTCTTATTTTATGGTGCCTGGCTTTCTAATTATTTTATTTATTTTTTCTGTAAACAAATTGTTCTTTTTCTCTGGGTAGAAAATGTCTTAGTCCTCTGAGGCTACTCTAATAAGATACCATAGACTGGGTGACTTAAAAACAGCAGATCTTTCTCACAGTTCTGGAGGCTGAGAAGTCCAACATCAAGCTGTCAGCAGATTGGGTGTCTGTCTGGAGCCTCCCATCCTGGTTCATAGACATCCATCTTGTCACTGTGTCTTCATGTGGCATAAAGGGAAAAAGACCCCTCTAGGCTCTCTTTAATTTAGGTACTAGTACCATTTATAAGGGCTCAGCACACATGACCTAATCACTCCAAAAACTGTACCTCCTGATACCACCACCTTGGGGTTAGGGTTTCAACATTTGGAGTTTTGTCCAGGGAATGGGGGTTGCACAAACATTCAGTTTATAGCAGAAAGTGATCCTCAACATTAATTATGTTCTTTTTCTTTAAATGAAAACCTTTTATCAATAATGAGAAAGTTTGATAATATGTAAAAATTTTGGAAGTAGTAAAAGCAACAAATACTGAATAATGCACCTAACAATATATTTTGAATACTGAATGACTTTGTTTAAACAGTATAATTAGAATGTATTGTTGGTAGAAAAATGTATTCAGGACTTTCTCAAATATTGATGTCTTATATGTGTTGTATATTTTGTATTCCAAAAGAAGGAAAAACTTACTAATTTTAGAAAGAGCAAAAGCCAACATTTTAAACAAATTATAAAATAAAATATTTTAATCGATCCCTATACTAGAAAAAGAATAAATAAAATTAATCACACACAATTTTTAAGAACTAAACAATTACGAATACCCATTTATCTTCAAGGAAATAAACATGACTGCAGATTGGGCTAAGTGGGATTTTATTCACTTACAACTTTAAAAAAAGTAAAACTATGTGGGTAGGTTTCATAATTTTATACCAATTTCACTAGAATGAAGTAAAGATTTGAATAAGTTAAGAACATAAAAAATTATATTATAGTGCTTTTGTATTTTGAGATGAATAGTCAAAGGAAAGATATTTACAAGTCCAACCCTGAAATTACTCAAATATTCATTTTTTCCACTGACCTACAAAATACAAGGAGAAATTACAAACTAGATATGATGTTACACACTAAAAATTCAATTTAATTAAATAAATTTATTTAGGCACCAACTCTTGAAAGATAATATGCTAAGTGATTGGCACATAGAAATAAATGATTCAATGCCTGACTTCAAGAATTCAGTCTATTAGGATGACAAATTATACCAACTATTACATTGTGATAATGAAATACCACTACCCAACTACTAGAATGTCTACAATTGAAAAGAGAGAGAGAGAGAGAGAGACTGAAGGAAACACCAGTGAAGATGTAGAGCCCCTGGATCTCTCATACAGTGTTAAAAGGAACATGAAATGATACAACCCCTTAAGAAAACAGCTTGGTATTTTCTTAACATGTTGTATATACAGCTACAATATGATCCAGACATTCCACTCCCATGTATCCAAGAGAAAATATATGTCCATACAAAGAATTCTACAAAAACGTTCACGGCATAATTATTTTGTTTCAAGGTTTTATTTAAATCTAGTTAGTTAACATATAGTGTATTCTTGGTCTTAGGAGTAGAATTTAGTGATTCATCACTTACATATAACACCCAGTCCCAGGGCTCATCACAAGTTTCCTCCTTAACACCTATCACCCTTTTAGCCCATCTCCCACCCACCTCCCCTCCAGCAACTCTCAGTGTGTTCTTTATAGTAAAGGGTCTCTTATGGTTTGTCTCCCTTTCTTTTTTCCCCCTTCCTCTATATTCATCTGTTTTTGTTTTTTTTAAATTCCACATATGAGTGTAATCATATGGTATTTGTCTTTCTCTGAGTGACTTGTTTCATTTAGCAAAGTGCACTCTAGCTCCATCCACATCCTTGCAAATGGCAAGAATTCATTCTTTTTGATGGCTGAGTAATATTCCATTGAATATATATACCACTTCTTTATCCATTCATAAGTTGATGGACATATGGACTCATTCCATAATTTGGCTATTGTTGATAATGCTGCGATAAACATTGGGGTACACGTGTTCCTTTGAATCAGTATTTTTGTATCCTTAGGGTAAATACCTAGTAGTGCAACTGATGGATCCTAGGGTAGTTCTACTTTTAACTTTTTGAGGAACCTCCATATTGTTTTGCAGAGTGGCTGCACCAGTGTACATTTCCACCAACACTGTAAAAGTGTTTCTCTTTCTCCACATTCTCACCAACACCTGTTTTTTCCTGGTGTGTTAATTTTAGCCATTCTGATGGGTGTGAGGTGATATCTCCTTGCAGTTTTGATTTGTATTTCTCTGATGATGAGTGAGGTTGAGCATCTTTTCATGTGTCTGTTAGCCATCTTGAAGTCTTTGGAAAAATGTCTGTTCATGCCTTCCACCCATTTCTTAACCAGATTATTTGTTTTTTTGGGTGTTGATAAGTTCTTTATGTATTTTGGATACTAACCCTTTATCAGATATGTCATTGCAAATATTTTCCCCCATTCCATAGGCTACCTTTTAGTTTCGTTGATTGTTTCCTTTGCTGTGCAGAAGGTTTTTAAGTTTTTCTTTTTTTTTTTTTAAAGATTTATTTATTTATTTGAGAGAGACAGTGTGGGGCAAGGGACAGAGGGAGAGGGAGAGAAAGTCTTAAGCAGACTCCGAGCTAAGCATGGAGCCTCACATAGGACTCGATCTCATGACCCTGAGATCATGACCTGAGCTGAAACCAAGAATCAGATGCTTAATGGACTGCACCTCCAGAAGGTTTTTTATCTTGATGAAGTCCCAATAGTTCATTTTTGCTTTTGTTTCCCTTGCCTCCAGAGACGTGTCTAGTAAGAAGTTTCTACAACCGATGTCAAAGACGTTGCTGTGTTCTCCTGTATGATTTTGATGGTTTCCTGTCTCACATTTGGGTCTTTCATCCATTTTGAATTTTTTTGTGTGTATGGTGTAAGAAAGTGATCTAGTTTCATTCTTCTGCATGTTGTTGTCCAGTTTTCCAAACACCACTTGTTGAAGAGAGTTTTTTCCATTGTATATTCTTTCTTGCTTTGTCAAAGATTAGTTGACCATATAGTTGTGGGTCCATTTTGGGGTTTTCTCTTCTGCTCCATTGATCTATGTGTCTGTTTTTGTGTTAGTTACACAGGAGCACTGCACTGCTGTTTGAGCAGATGGCTTGGGCATGGATAGAGTAAAGGGAGGGATCCCAGGGAAGCCTGGGACAAAGGAGGGAAGATTGTTTGCTCTTTTGTGAGGGCTTCCTGAACAGCAGTGGGTAGGAACTCTCCTCTCTGGGTATGAGAGAGCAGACTAATGCCAATTTTACCCCTGCTCATCAGCAGAGACAGACTTCAGTGAACAGCACAGTCCTCACAGTAGAGGCTTGAGCCACTTACACCAAGCTCCGCCCCCCTGTGCTCTGTAAGTGCTTTTTCGTTAGGGCAAGTGTGCCTGAGAGTCAGAGCAGCAGCAGGCCCCTCCCACAGAAGACCAGTACAAACCCCCTTCACCCACAAAGTCTACTGACCACAGAGTGCTGCAAAGCCTCAGTTCTAGGAGAAATAGGAACTAACCTCTTTTAACAAGCAGACCAGAACACACCTAAGTAAAACTTGCCACACAGTGGACAAGGTCCAAACACTTCCCACTGTAGGCAAGGAGAAACTCTGCAGGGGACTGACCTGTGGGGAAGAGTGACCAAAACACAGCATACACCAGAAACACTTCCTGAAGTGTCAGGCCCTGGACAGTATAGAACCTCTTCTTAATATAACCATTACTTTCAGGAGCAGGAAACATAACAGGCAGAAGACAGAGACCTAGACAAAATGCCAAGACAGAGGAATTCATCCCAAAAGAAAGAACAAGAAGAGGTCATGGCCAGGGATCTAATCAAAGCACATATAAGTAATATGCCTGAACTAGAATTGAAAACACCAATCATAAGGATACTAGCTGAGCTTGAAAAAAGCATAGAAGACACTAGGGAGTCCCTTACCACAGAGATAAAGGACCCCAAAACTAGTCAGGCCAAAATAAAAAATACTATAACCAAGATGCAAAACCCACTGGATGTAATGACTACAAGGATGAAAGAAGTGGAGGACCGATTAAGTGATATAGAAGATAAGATTATGGAAAATATTGAAGCTGAGAAGAGGGAAAGAAAAATACTGGATCATGAATGTAGACTTAGGGAATTCAGCGATTCCATGAAGCTTAATAACATTCCTATCATCGGAGTCCCAGAAGAAGAGAGGGAAAAAGGGGCAGAAGGTTTATTTGATTAAATGATAGCTGAGGGGCGCCTGGGTGGCTCAGTTGGTTAAGCTACTGCCTTCGGCTCAGGTCATGATCCTGGAGTCCCAGGATCAAGTCCCGCATCGGGCTCCCTGCTCGGCAGGGAGTCTGCTTCTCCCTCTGACCCTCCCCCCTCTCATGTACTCGCTCTCTCTCATTCTCTCTCTCTCAAATAAAAATAAATAAAATCTTTAAAAAAAAAAAAATGATAGCTGAAAACTTCCCTAATCTAGGGGGAGAGGGGAAAGAGACATTCAAATCTAGGAGGCATAATAATTTGTAATAGCCGAAAATTGAAACAACTCAAGTGCCCACCAAATATTGAATGGTTAAACAATTTTTAGGTATTTATACAACAGAATACTACTCAGTAGTGAGTTACTGATATATAGAACAACATGCATGAATATTAAAATAATTGTATTCAGTGAGAAGACAGACAAAACAATAAATTCTGTATGAATACATTTATACAAAATTGTTTAAATGCACACTGTAGTGTCAACAAGCAGCTCAATGATTGCCTGTGTGGGGATGGCAACAAATGTGAGGACAGAAATACTAAGAGGCAAAAGAAAGTCTATGGAAGTGTTGGATGTGTTTATTATTTTATTGCTTTAATGGTTTAATGAGCATATGCATATGTCAAAACTTACTAAGTTGTAGATTTTTTTTCTCATTTTTTAATTGAAGATAAGTTGACAATGTTCTATTAGTTTCAAGTGTACAACATACTGATTTGACAATTCTATACATTACCCAATGCTCACTGGTTTAAGTGTAGTTACAAAACTATTACAATATTATTGACTGTATTCCCTGTGCCACCTTTCATCCCCATTAATTATTCATTTTATAATGGGAATTTTGTACCTCTTAATTCCCTTCACCTATTTTGCCCATTCTGCCACCTATATCCACTCTGTCAATCACCAGTTTTTTCTCTGTACTTATGAGTCTGTTTCTGTTTCGTTTGTTTGTTCATTTGTTTTGTTGTTTAGATTAGACATATAAGTGAAATCATATGGCATTTGTCTTTCTATCTGACTTATTTCACTTGGCATAATACCTTCTAGATCCATCCATGTTACTGCAAATGGCAAGATTTCATTCTTTTCTATGGCTAAGTAATATTGCATGGTGTGTGTGGGGCACCTGGCTGGCTCAGTCGTTAAGCGTCTGCCTTCGGCTCAGGTCATGATCTCAGGGTCCTGGGATCGAGCCCCGCATCGGGCTCCCTGCTCGGCGGGAAGCCTGCTTCTCCCTCTCCCACTCCCCCTGCTTGTGTTTCCTCTCTCGCTGTGTCTCTCTCTGTCAAATAAATAAATAAAATCTTTAAAAAAAAAAATATTGCATTGTGTGTGTGTACGTGTGTATATGTGCGTGTGTGTAGGCATATATACACATACATCTTATGTGCATGTATTTAGAGATACATACACAGTCTCTAAATACACGCACATACAATGTATGTGTATATATGTCTACACACACACGCCTACACACACACTCTATATATCATATCTTCTTTCTTCATTCATCTATCAATGAACTCTTAGGTTGCTTCCATATCTTGGCTATTGTAAATAATGCTAATGCTGCAATAAACAGTGATATATATATCTTTTCAAATTAGTGTTTTCATTTTCTTAGGGTAAATACCCAGTAGTAAAAGTACCAGATCATTTGGTATTTATATTTTTAATTTTTTGAGGAAGCTGTCATACTGTTTTCCATAGTGGCTACACCATATACTTTCCCACCAACCATGCACAAGGGCTCCCTTTTCTTCACATCCTCACCAACACTTGTTATTTCTTGTCTTTTTATAATAGCCATTCTGACTGGTGTGAAGTGATATCTCATTGTGGTTTTGATATGCATTTCCCTGATGATGAGTGATGTCGAGCATCTTTTCATGTGTCTGTTGGCCATCTGTATGTCTTCTTTGGTAAAATGTTTATTCAGGTCCCCTGCCCAATTTTTATTTTTTTATTTTTATTTTTTTAAGATTTTATTTTATTTATTTGACAGAGAGAGAGAGACAGCTAGAGAGGGAACACAAGCAGGCGGAGTGGGAGAGGGAGAAGCAGGCTCCTGGCTGAGCAGGGAGCCCGATGCGGGGCTCGATCCCAGGACCCTGGGATCATGGCCTGAGCCGAAGGCAGACGCTTAACGACTGAGCCACCCAGGCGCCCTTTCCCCTGCCCAATTTTTAATCAGAATATTTGTTTTGGGGTTGTTGAGTTAATCCCGTATCAGGTGTATTATTTGCAAATAACTTCTCCCATTCCGTAGATTGCATTTTCTTTCCATTGATGGTTTCCTTTGCTGCACAAACCCTTTTTATTTTGGTGTAGCCCAAATACGTTATTTTGGCTTTTGTTTCCCTTGCCTGAGGAAATACATCTGGAAAAATGTTGCTAAGGCTAATGTCCAAGAGATTACTGCCTATATATTCTTTTAGGAGTTTTATGGTTCCAGGTCTTACATTCACATCTTTAATATATTTTGAGCTTATTTTTGTGTATAATGTAAGAAAGTGATCCAGTTTCATTCTTTTGCATGTAGCTGTCCAGTCTTCCCCACACTATTTATGGAAGAGACTGTCTTTTTGCCATGGCATATTCTTGCCTTCTTTGTAGGTTAATTGACCATATAAATCTGGGTTTATTTCTGGGCTGTCTATCCTGTTCCTTTTATCTATGTGTATACTTTTGTGCCAGTACCATATGGTTTCGATTACCATAGTTTGTAGTGTAACTTAAAATCTGGGATTGTGCAGTTGATCGTATATTAATTATTCTTCAATAAAGGTAATAAAACAAAAGATCAAGAATATACATTTTTAATTACTTGAAAGGCATATGACTGTTAAAAGCAAAAATAATTAACTATTAAACAAATAACACTATCTTGGGGTTTGCAACATAAGTAGACATAAAATATATGATATAAATTGCACAATAGAAGGTGTAGGAAAACTATACTATTGCAACTTTCCTATATTTTATACAGAGTACTATAACTTTAACTTTGTAAATAGTGTATATTATAATCCTCAGAATACTAAGATTAGATAAATAAAATGGTACAATGAAAAGCCAAAAAGAAGTAAGTGTGGTATTGGCTTAAAAATAGAGAGAGTGAGGACAATAATGGTGATTGGAGAAACCAGAAATATACCCACACTTATATGGATCTTTTAAACAAATGGTACTGGTCCCACTATATATACCCACATGAAGAGAAAATCAACTATAAACTTTACACAATACACAGAAGTTAGTTCAAGATGGACAATAGCCCTAACTGTAAAAACTAAAACAATAAAGCATTTAGAATAAAAACCACGAGAATATCTTCATGACTTATACCATTAGTCATTAGAGAAATATAAATTGAAACCACAATAAAATACCACTAGACATCTACTAGGGAGGCTAAATGTATAAAGGCTGACAACACTCAGATGTCAATGATGATATGGAGCCACCAGAACTCTCGTATCTATTGCTGGTGGGAATGTAAACGTTATAATTTGGAAATAATGGTTTGGAAGTTCTTACAAAGTCAAAATTTGATCCAGCAATCCCATTTCCAGGTAATAAAAAATATATTATTTGTCCACAGAAAGATTCTGTACCCAAATATTCACAGCAGTTTTATAACAGCCCAAAACTGTAAGTAATTCAAATGCCAATCATCAGGAAAATGGATAAATGATGTGTGGTATATTCATATCATGGGTCAATATTATGCCAAAAAAAAAACCCACAACAAATTATTGATAGACACAACAACATGGATGAAATGCGTAGACATTATGATGAACCAAAGAATCTGCACACGTAATAGTGCATACATATGATTCAATATATATGAAGTTCTAGAACAGGCAAAACTAACTTAGTGGAAAAAATCATGGTTGTCTCTGGGTTCAATAATGATTGACCAGCAAGGAACATGAGAAAATATCTGGACTGATGAAAATATCTTATATCTTTTTTTTATTATTAAAGATTTTATTTATTTATTTATTTGAGAAAGAGAGACAGAGATAACAACAGAGAGCATTAGCAGGGAGGAGAGGGAGAAGCAGGCTCTCCACTGAGCAAGGCCCCTGGGATCATGACCTGAGCTGATGGCAGAGGCTTAACTGACTGAGCCACCCAGGTGCCCCGAATATATCCTATATCTTTATTGGAAATGTGGATCATATATACCCATTTATCAAAATTATATATTTCATACTGTGCATTTCAATTTATGCAAATGATATCTGAAAAATTGAATGAGAGTGTAAAGAGTAGTTGGAGACAGATTAAACAAGGATATTTGATCACAAATACTGATGTTTTTGGAGCCTGGTAATGGATATATGAGGATTCATTATACTATATTTGAAACTGTTCATGTTAAAATGTTTAAAAAGATTAAAGTATATGGGTTCCATAATGGAGAGCACATGTATTTGTGTGGGGACGTGGGAGGCAGTAATAATTATTGCAGAAAATCAAGGCTAAGAAAAGGAACTTTATGGAGAATAAAACTGGAAAACCTTAAGAAAAAAGACCATACAAGATTATTAGCTTTTTTTTAATATAAAATGCTAATAAGCAGGAGCATCGATGTGTAAGAAAGCAGAGAGATTTATGTATTACAGAGACTCAGGTTTGTATTTTTGTTTTCTTTATTAGCTTTGTTACTTTGTGCAAAGCAATTAACCTTTCTGAGCTTCAGTTTATTCAACTCTAAAATGAGATTAATTATCTGTAACTCAAAAGGTGGCAATGAGAATATGGCAACCTTAACATATTGTAAGCATTTAGTACATTGCATGAAGTTTAGTACATATTAAAAGAAATTTGTTTTCCTCAGTTTGCAGCCCACCCTTTATTATCATCCTAGCTTCCTTAAAGAAGCTGTAAGAAATTAGGATTTACATTATATTATTTGAATTAATCCATATATGCTTCTAGTCTTGGGAAAAAAGGGTCAAGGATAGAAAAGAATAAATATGGTGGAAAGAAAATCAGATTTACAGTCAGACCGGGACTGTCTTAGTTACTACTGCCTGTGCAGCTTTAGATAACACTTCTACTATGAAATGAATATAATAACTAAGTTGCAGGATTAAATGAAATATTTTAATAAAATTCCTTGAACAGTGTTGTTTTGTATATATCTGTCACTAAACAAATTGAAGCTACTTTTGTTATTAGCATCAAACAAGGGCTACAGAAAGGCTTATTTAGTTGTTCAATTACTTGTGATCTGTCCAAAGTCTAGATTGGAAGTGAAGTTTTATAGACTAACTGGTCTGTGTGAAGAATTTTCAATTGAGAGATTGAGTCCTAAAGTTTTGTGAGAACTAAGGATACATATTTGTAATTTTGAATAGAGGAGCTTTCCCTCACTAATATGTAGGACAAAATATCCTTTATGTCAGTTCTTGAGACACTGAGGATTTAGAATAGATCATTTTGCAAGCATAGTGGGTCACATAGTTTAACTAGAGCAGAAGCAGCAAAGTTACCTGTAATTTAAGATTTATATGATCAAGCATATTTAGCAAAACTGAAGACTGAGAGTGAAGAAATTTGTCCTGATGCTGAAGGCTGTAATTCTCAAGACTTGAGTAATGTTATCAAAGTGGTATGTAAAGAAGATGGCTTTTGAACTATCATTTAGGATTAAGTTGGGAAGAGATCTTAAATTTGTGAGAAAAATATTATTGTAGCACATGTGTCATTCGTTGATACACCTTCAACATCTTAAAAAATAAAGTTCATTTTTTACCTTTTGTAATAAATATACAGCAGTACTGGATTTCTGATTCAGCTATAACTTTTTAGGACTGAACAAATACTCTAATGTCTGAGTTATTTTTGGCTTATCTATTCTTTTTTTTAAAGATTTTATTTATTTATTTGAAAGAGAGGGAGAGAGAGAACATGGAGAGAGCACAGAGGGAGAAGGAGAAGCAGACTCCCCGCTGAGCAAGGAGCCTGACTTGGGGCTCCATCCCAGGACCCTGATATCATGACCTGAACCAAATGCAGACACTTAACCGACTGAGTTACCCAGGCGCCCCATTGGCTTATCTATTCTTAAAAATATAATACATACTTTTCAAAACATGAAAAACAGTACCATAACATAAATTACAAAGATTCAAGTGACCTATATTAAATTTCTTTGAGAATGTCTGTCAGCTATCTAGTGAGATGGGACTCCACAAAAAATGAATAAGAATTTAAAGAATTAGCAAACATAACAACACCACAGTTAGGAAACAGAAGACTCATCTGAAGTATCTTGCAAAGTGAAAGAGAATAGGTAGGTTTTATACCTCTTTGTGGTCATAACAAAAAGAGGCAATATAACTCATCTTTCAAGTTTCCATAAAGACACATAAACATGTACCACACACAACACAGTATAAGCAAAATACTATTAATATTAAAAAATGCAATTTGATTTATATGTTGTACATTGTCAGAACTAGAAGTGGAATGGGGGTGATGTAATAGTTATTTTCTGTAAATTTTAATTTAGTTAAAACGAGCTCCTTAATAATTGTCTTTAATGTAATTTCAGAAACTCATTACTTACTCTTAGCTCCAATCGAACTGGTTTATTCACCCTCCTAAAAATACTGTAAACTTTTTCAAGTCCTTGACCTTTTTGCTAACATTTCAGTTAATAAAGACATGATATTAGGTGATTTGGAGGATCTAAATATGAAAAGATATCATCTGTAAGCTCATATTGCTTACATTTTAAGATAATTAACTAAAAATATCCACACAAAGAATTTTTTCAAACATTTATGGAAGAAATAAAACTAACCCTTCATAAACTATTGAGGAAGAGGAAATACATTCTAACTCATTCTATGAGGCCAGTTTTATCCTGACATAAAGGACAAAGATATAACAGGAAGGAAGGAAGGAAGGAAGGAAGGAAGGAAAGAAAGAAAAAAAGAAAGAAAGAAAAAGAAAGAAAGAAAGAAAGAGAAAAGAAAAGGGAACCAGACCGATGTTTTTCCTGACTATAGACATGGAAGCCCTTGATACAATAACAGCATATCAAATCTCATGATATGTTAAAAAAAAAAAAAAATTCTCAACCACTACCAAGTGGGATTTGTTCTAGGAATGAAAGGTTGTTTTAATTTTTTAATATTACTTAATGTACTACACCATGTGATTTCCTCAAAAGCCTCAGGAAACACATTGACAAAATTCAAAAAAATAGGAATAGAAAGTAATTTCATCAACATCATAAGGAGTATGTAAAACCTACACCTAATATCATACTCAATGGTGAAAGACTACTTTCCTTATAAGACTGGGAAAAAGAGTAAGATGTCTGCTCTTAATACTTCTTTTCAACATTGTACAAGAAGTTCTTATAATCATTAAATTGTATGCTTACATCTGGTCAAATTTATGGCATATGAATTTTGCCTCAAAAAACCCTCAAATGTTTAAGACAAGGAAGGAAATTAATTAACCCCTTTATTTCACTTTATTTATAATCCCCTGTAGAGTTAAAGAGATGTAGAACATAATTTTTTTTCAATATTTGCTATGTTGGATCATAAGATGATTAAAAATGCAGGAATTGAAACTTCTCATAAAACTGAGAAAATAGAAGTTCAAATTACCTTACTCAGATGTTGAAGATTTAAGCATGTTAATTGCTCATTATTGTAAATATTCATTAAAATTCACTCTATTTTTTGATCAAAATTATCTGGCATTCCCACTGGCAATAAGCTTATACCAATAAGTCAATATATTCAAACCACAAACTAAATTAATTTCATATATATATATATATGAAAGAAATTTCATTTAAAATACTGTCTTATTTATCTAGATAGGTAAAAATTAATGTATATTCTGATAAAATTGATTTTAAAATATAGCTATATTTTTCAGCATCTTCTATTATAATCGTTTATACATAGCTAATGATATATTTACCACATTTTATTAGAATAATATCTGTAAGCTATTGTTCAAAAAGGAGGGCATAAAAACAATATTTAACAATCAAGAAATGCAAAATAACACATATGGATAGTTCACTGTCCAAAATCCTTTCTAATATAACTATAATTTAAATATATTAGTATTATTCATTTGCAATATCCAGGCTTTGAATGGGGAAAGATAATAGGAATGCATTTTGTTGGTGGTAGGGTTTTCTTTTTTCAATTGATAATCTTTCCTTCTTGTTTTGGGGCACCACTCCCGTCTATTTAATAGGGAAAGACTTTGCAAATGGAATTATAATATTAAATGAACACCAGAGGAGCTGTTTTTGAGCTTCCAGAGGATTCCTCTAGTATTATTTAATTACTCTAACCACTTTGAGTTATATTTTGTATATGATTTGAGGAAGAGGTCCAATTTCATTAATATTACCTGTGGCTATACACTGTCAAGTCCATTTCATTGATCTACATGAATCTATTCATAAGCCATTTCTCTTGATTACTGAACTTTGGAGTAAGATAGCACATCAGCATGCGTTATCTCTGCAGCATTTTATTTTTCACCATTGGTTTGAATATTTAGTTTTCTTTGTATTTCCATATGAACTTTGGCAACAGCTTGTCAATTTCTGGAAAATGGTTGGAATTTTTAGAAGATTTCATTGAAATGGTAGAATTAATTTTAATCCTACATTCACTAGAGTCAGTATAACTTGTAGAAAAACATTTCCACTTCAGTAAAGAATGGGTTCAAACTTAACTGTTAATATAGACTGCTATATGAAGAAGATACATATATACATATATATAACCAAATGGTAACCACAAATAAAAAGTGGGTAATAGATATGCAAAAAATAAAGAGAAGGGAATCCAAGTATATATATATAAAAAAAAAAGCCAACTAACTGTGAGAGAAGAGATCCAGAGAAGAAAGGAACACAGAAAAACTACAAAAACAACCATAAAACAAGTAATTATAAAATGGCAAAAACTACATACCTGTCAATAATTACTTTGAATGTAAATGGACTAAACATTCTAATCAAAAGACAGAGTGAAAGAATGTATAAAAAAGCAAGACCCACCTATATGCTGCCTACAAGAGATTCATTTCAAACCTGAAGACATGAGCAGATTGAGTATAATGGGTGGAAAAGCATTTACCAGGCAAAGAGATGTGAAAAGAAAGCTGAGGTAGCAATTCTTATACTGGACAAAATAGACTTTATTTTTTTTTTTTTTTTTAAAGATTTTATTTATTTATTTGAGAGAGAGAGAATGAGAGAGAGCACATGAGAGGGGGGAGGGTCAGACGGAGAAGCAGACTCCCTGCCGAGCAGGGAGCCCGATGCGGGACTCGATCCAGGGACTCCAGGATCATGACCTGAGCCGAAGGCAGTCGCTTAACCAACTGAGCCACCCAGGCGCCCACTGAGCCACCCAGGCGCCCTGGACAAAATAGACTTTAAAACAAAGACCGTAGGGGCGGCTGGGTGGCTCAGTCGGTTAAATGTCTGCCTTCGGCTCAGGTCATGATCCCAGAGACCTTGGATCCAGCCCCACACTGGCTTGGCAGGGCTTCTCCCTCTCTCCTGCTTGTGCTCTCTCTCTGGCTCTCTCAAATAAATAAATAAAATCTTAAGAAAAATCAAAGACTGTAACAAGAGATGAAGAAGGATATTATAAAATCATAAAGCGAATAATCTAACAAGGAGCTATAACAATTGTAAATATTTATGCATCCAGCATGGGAATACCCAAATACATAAAGCAGTTAGTAACAAATATAAAGGAAATAATTGATAGTAATACAATAATAGTAAGGGATATTAACACCCCACTTACATCAATGGACAGATCATCCAAACAGAAAATCAACAAGGAAACAGTGGTTTTGAATGACACATTGAACCAGATGGATCTAACAGATATATTCAGAACATTCCATCCTAAAACAGCAGAATACATATTCTTTTTTTTTAATTTCATTATGTTAGTCACCATACAATACATCATTAGTTTTTGATGTAGTGATCCACGATCCATTGTTTTCGTATAACACCCAGTGCTCCATGCAGTACGTGCCCTCCTTAATACCCATCACCGGGCTAACCAATCCCCCCTCCTCCCTCCCCTCTAAAACCCTGTTTGTTTCTCAGGTCCATAGTCTCTCATGGTTCATCTCTCCCTCCAATTCCCCCCGCCCATTTTTCCCTTCCTTCTCCTAATGTCCTCCATGTTATTCCTTATGTTCCACAAATAAGTGAAACCATATGATAACTGACTTTCTCTGCTTGACTTATTTCACTTAGCTTAATCTCCTCCAGTCCCATCCATGTTGATGCAAAAGTTGGGTATTCATCTTTTCTGATGGCTGAGTAATATTCCATTGTATATATGGACCACATCTTCTTTATCCATTCATCTGTTGAAGGGCATCTCGGCTCTTTCCACAGTTTGGCTATTGCAGACATTGCTGCTATGAACATTGGTGTGCATATGGCCCTTCTTTTCACTACATCTGTGTCTTTGGGGTAAATACCCAGTAGTGCAATTGCTGGGTCATAGGGTAGCTCTATTTTTAAATTTTTGAGGAACCTCCACACTGTTTTCCAAAGTGGCTGTACCAACTTGCATTCCCACCAACAGTGTAAGAGGGTTCCCCTTTCTCCACAACCTCTCCAACATTTGTTGTTTCTTTCCTTGTCCATTTTTGCCATTCTAACTGGTGTAAGGTGGTATCCCAGTGTGGTTTTGATTTGGATTTCCCTGATGGCTAATGATGATGAACATTTTTTCATGTGTCTGTTAGCCATTTGTATGTCTTCTTCAGAGAAGTGTCTGTTCATCTCTTCTGCCCACTTTTTGACTTGATTATGTGTTTTCTGGGTGTTGAGTTTGAGAAGTTCTTTATAGATTTTGGATACCAGCCCTTTCTCTGTAGTGTCATTTGCAAATATCTTCTCCCATTCTGTGGGTTGCCTCTTTGTTTTGTTGACTGTTTCCTTTGCTGTGCAGAAGCTTTTTATCTTGATGAAGTCCCAAAAGTTCATTTTTGCTTTTGTTTCACTAGCTTTTGGAGATGTATCTTGAAAGAAGTTGCTGTGGGTGATGTCAAAGAGGTTACTGCCTATATTCTCCTCTAGGATTTTGATGGATTCCTGTCTCACATTGAGGTCTTTCATCCACTTTGAGTTTATCTTTGTGAATGGTGTTAGAGAATGGTCGAGTTTCATTCTTCTGCATGTGGCTGTCCAATTTTCCCAGCACCATTTATTGAAGAGACTGTCTTTTTTCCATTGCATGTTTTTTCCTGCTTTGTCAAAGATTATTTGACCATAGAGTTGAGGGTCCATATCTGGGCTCTCTATTCTGTTTCTTTGGTCTGTATGTCTGTTTTTGTGCCAGTACCATGCTGTCTTCGTGATCACAGCTTTGTAATATAGCTTGAAATCGGGCAACGTGATGCCCCCAGCTTTGTTTTTCTTTTTCAACATCTCCTTGGTGATTCGGGGTCTTTTCTGATTCCATACAAATTTTAGGATTGTTTGTTCCAGCACTTTGAAAAATGTCATTGGAATTTTTTTGGGATGGCATTGAAGGTATAGATTGCTCTGGGTAGCACAGACATTTTAACAATGTTTATTCTTCCGATCCATGAGCATGGAATATTTTTCCATCTTTTTGTGTCTTCTTCAATTTCTTTCATGAGTGTTTTGTAGTTCCTAGAGTATAGATCCTTTACCTCTTTGGTTAGGTTAATTCCGAGGTATCTTATGGTTTTTGGTGCTATTGTAAATGGAATTGTTTCTCTAATTTCTCTTTCTACAGTTGCGTTGTTAGTGTATAAGAAAGCAACTGATTTCTGTGCATTGATTTTGTATCCTGCCACATTACTGAATTGTTGGATGAGTTCTAGTAATTTGGGGGTGGAGTCTTTTGGGTTTTCCACATAAAGTATCATGTCATCTGTGAAAAGAGAGAGTTTGACTTCTTCTTTGCCAATTTGAATACCTTTTATTTCTTTTTGTTGTCTGATTGCTGTTGCTAGGACTTCTAGTACTATGTTGAACAACAGTGGTGAGAGTGGGCACCCTTGATGTGTTCCTAATCTTAAGAGAAAGGCTCTCAGCTTTTCCCTATTGAGGATGATATTCGCTGTGGGTTTTTCATAGATGGATTTTATTAGCTTGAGGAATGTTCCCTTTATCCCTATACTCTGGAGAGTTTTAATCAGGAAAGGATGCTGTATTTTGTCAAATGCTTTTTCTGCATCAATTGAGAGGACCATATGGTTCTTCTCCCTCCTCTTATTAATGTGTTCTATCACATTGATTGATTTGCGAATGTTGAACCCCCCTTGCATCCCAGGGATAAATCCCACTTGGTCGTGGTGGATGATCCTTTTAATGTATTGTTGGATCCTATTAGCTAGGATTTTGTTGAGGATTTTGGAATCCATATTCATCAGGGATATCGGTCTGAAATTCTCCTTTTTGATGGGGTCTTTGCCTGCTTTGGGGATTAAGGTGATGCTGGCCTCATAGAATGAGTTTAGAAGTTTTCCTTCTGTTTCTATTTTTTGAAACAGCTTCAGGAGAATAGGTATTATTTCTTCTTTGAGTGTTTGGTAGAATTCCCCAGGGAATCCATCAGGCCCCGGACTCTTGTTTTTTGGGAGGTTTTTGATCACTGCTTCAATCTCATTACTGGTTATTGGCCTATTCAGGTTGTCAATTTCTTCCTGTTTCAGTCTTGGCAGCTTATAGGTTTCCAGGAAGGCCTCCATTTCATCCAGATTGCTCAGTTTATTGGCATATAGTTGTTGATAATAATTTCTAATAATTGTTTCTATTTCCTTGGTGTTAGTTGTGATCTCTCCCCTTTCATTCATAATTTTATTAATTTGCGTCCTTTCTCTCTTCTTTTGGATAAGTCTGGCCAGTGGTTTATCGATCTTATTAATTCTTTCAAAGAACCGACTTCTAGTTTCATTGATCTGATCTACTGTGATTCTGGTTTCTAATTCATTGATTTCTGCTCTAATTTTAATTATTTCTCTTCTAATGCGTGGCTTAGGCGTCATTTGTTGCTTTTTCTCTAGTTCTTTAAGGTGTAGAGTTAGTTGGTGAATTCGGGATTTTTCTATTTTTTTGAGTGAGGCTTGGATGGCTGTGTATTTCCCCCTTAGGACCGCCTTTGCAGTATCCTATAGGTTTTGGACCGATGTGTTTTCATTCTCATTGATTTCCATGAATTGTTTAAGTTCTTCTTTGATTTCTTGGTTGACCCAAACATTCTTGAGCAGAGTGGTCTTTAGCTTCCAAGTGTTTGAATTTCTGCCAAATTTTTTCTTGTGATTGAGTTCCAGTTTTAGAGCATTGTGGTCTGAGAATATGCAGGGAATAATCTCAATCTTTTGGTATCGGTTGAGACCTGATTTGTGACCCAGTATATGGTCTATTCTGGAGAAAGTTCCATGTGCGCTCGAGAAGAATGAGTATTCTGTTGTTTTAGGGTGGAATGTTCTGTAAATATCTATGAGGTCCATCTGGTCCAATGTATCATTCAAAGCTCTTGTTTCCTTGTTGATTTTCTGCTTAGATGATCTGTCCATTGCTGAGAGTGGAGTATTGAGGTCTCCTACAATTAACGTATTGTTATCAATATGACTCTTCATTTTGGTTAACAGTTGGCTTATGCAGATGGCTGCTCCCATGTTGGGGGCATAGATATTTACAATTGTTAGATCTTCTTGTTGGATAGACCCTTAAGAATGATATAGTGTCCTTCTGTGTCTCCTATTACAGACTTTAGTTTAAAATCTAATTTGTCTGATATAAGAATTGCTACCCCAGCTTTCTTTTGAGGTCCGCTGGCATGGAAGATACATCTTCATCCCTTCACTTTCAGTCTGGATGTATCTTTAGGTTCAAAATGAGTCTCTTGTAGACAGCATATGGATGGGTCCTGTCTTTTTATCCAATCTGCAACCCTGTGCCGTTTTATGGGAGCGTTTAGGCCATTCACGTTGAGAGTGATTATTGAAAGATATGAATTAATTGTCATCATGTTGCCTGTGAAGACGTTGTTTTTATAGATTGTCCCTGTAAATTTCTGTTGTAGATCACTCTTGGGGTCTTTCTCCTTTTATAGAACCCCCTTAATATTTCTTGCAGGGCAGCTTAGTGGTCACATATTCTTTCAACTTCTGCCGGTCGTGGAAGCTCTGCATCTCTCCATCCATTCTAAATGAAAGCCTTGCCGGATAAAGTATCCTTGGCTGCATGTTATTCTCATTTAGTACCCTGAATATGTCTTGCCAGGCCTTTCTGGCTTGCCAGGTCTCTGTGGATAGGTCTGACGTTATTCTGATGTTCCTCCCTCTGTACGTAAGGAATCTCTTCCCCCTAACTGCCCTTAAGATGGTTTCCTTGGTTCTAAGATTTGCAAGTTTTACTATTATATGCCGGGGTGTTGGCCTGTTTTCCTTGATCTTAGGAGGGGTCCTCTCTGCCTCTAGGACTCGAATGTTTGTTTCATTCCCCAGATTAGGGAAGTTCTCAGCTACGATTTGCTCAAATACATCTTCTAGTCCTCTCTCTCTCTCCACTCCCTCCGGGATTCCAATTATTCTGACATTGGAACGCCTCATGGTGTCACTTATTTCTCTGATTCTATTTTCATGGATTCTGAGTTATTTTTCCCTGGCCTCCTCTTTTCCCTTTTTATCTATTATATCGTCTTCCAGGTCGCTTATTCTCTCTTCTGTCTCAGTTACCCTAGCTGTTAGATTATCTAGATTGGATTGGATCTCATTGATAGCATTTTTAAGTTCTGCCAATTCCTCTCATTTCTGCCCTTAGAGACTCTATGTTGCCATTAATTGATTTCTCCATTCTAGCCATTGTCTTCACAATTGCTAGCCTGAATTCCATCTCCGACATCTTGGTTATATCTGCATCCATTTGTAAATCTGCAGCATAAGTCATAATCTCTGAGTCTTTTCTGTTTTGGGGGCTCCTCCTCCTAGTCTTTCTGTTGATGGGTGTTTGAGGGAATGTATAGAGTCCAAATTATTGACCAGAACCCAAGCAAGATGCACCTGTTTTCTTGGGACCTTAGGGTTGCTGGCCTCTTGTTTCCCCAGCCTGTCTTCTGCGGGAGGGGCCTGCCGCGCTGTTACTCAGGCAACCCTGTTTGGGTGGAGTTGCCCTGCGCCCCTGTGGCGGGGGATGGGCTCAGTGAGAATCAGTCTTTGGGCCTTTTGTTCTCTGGCACCTTTCCCTGGCGGCTTTCTGCGTCTCTTCCGCGAGTCAGAGCAGAAGAGACCGTTTCCAACCCTCTGCCTCAGAGCAGAGAGACCGCAGTCTGTTCTTCAGTGAGCTCTCCAGGCCACACCGTCTCCATTTCTGTCCATGCTGCTATAAACTGCAGCGTCCTGGGTTGTGCGCCCCTCTGCAGCGCTCCCAGTCCTGCCTCCAGGTTGGGGCAGGTCTCTGCCCTTTGTGCTTCTAAAACCGCCAGCTGCTCCCAGTTCGCGCGTGTGCGACTCCGCTGCTCGGGGTTTCCACCCCGGGGGTTGCAGTTCACCAGCGCGACCCCGGCGCACCGGGTTTCCGACTCGGAGGCTGCAGTTCGCGTGCGCGCGACTGTCGCTCCGGGTTTCTGTCCGGGGGGCTGCGGTCCACGTGCGCGGGACCCCGCCGGTCTGGTTTTCCACCCCGGGGGCTGCCCTAAAGTCCTTTCCTGACGCTACCGGTCTGCGAGTCTGTTCCCCGTCCACAGCATGCGAGGCTGTCACTCACCGGCGGTGTAGGATCCCCACGTCCAGGCACCCTCCCGCCTCCGTTTTTCCTCCTATATCTGCCCGCAGAATCACAGCTCTCTGCTTCGTACCTCAAAACCAACTGCCTGCGATATTCTGTTGGTAGAGATCCAGATCTTCTTACATCTCAGGCTGGTTTCGTGGGTGCTCATAGTGGTCTGGTAGATATCCAGCTCAATTCCGGGACCAGTTGAAATAGGGTCCCCTACTCCTCCGCCATCTTTCCCCCCTGCCCAGAATACACATTCTTTTCAAGTATATATGAAACATTCTCCAGAACAGATCATATAGTAGGCCACAAAACAAGTCTCAACAGATTAAAAAAGATAGAAGTCATACCTTGCATCTTTTCTGACCATGATATGAAACTAGAAATCAATCACAAGAAAAAAATCTAGAAAGAGTACAAATACATGGAGGTCAGATAAAATGCTACTAAATAATGAATGGGTCAACCAAGAAATCAAAGAGGAAATAAAAAAAATACATGGACATAAATGAAAATGAAAACACAATAGTCCAAAATCTTTGGGATGCAGCAAAAGCAGTTCTAAGAGGAAAGTTTATAGCAATACAAGCCTATCTCAAGAAGAAACAAACCACACGCAAAACAAAACAAAACACTCAAACAACCTAACCCTACAGCTAAAGGAGCTAGAAAAAGAACATGCAAACTCAAAAGGAAGGAAATAATAAAGATTAAAGCAGAAATAAATAAAATAGAAACTCATACATACACAATAGAACAGATCAATGAAACCAAAAAGATCAACAAAACTGATAAACCTTTACCCAGACTCATAAGAGACAGAACTAAAAAACAAACAAACAAAACAAAACAAACAAAAAAGGAAGTGAGAGGAGAAATATCAACCAACACCATAGAAGTGCAAAGGATTATAAGAAAATATTATGAAAAATTATATGCCAACAAATTATACAACCTGGAAGAAATGGATAAATTCCTAGAAACATATAACCTGACAAAACTGAATCAAGAAGAAATAGAAAATTTGAACAGACCGATTACCAGCAATGAAATTGAATGAATTGATTACTGAATCATAAAATGCCCAACAAGCAAAATTCTAGGATCAGACAGTGTCCAGCTGAATTCTACCAAACATTGAAAGAAGAGTTAATACCTATTCTTAAACTTTTCCAAAAAATAGAAGAGGAGGGAAAGCTTCCAAATCCATTCTATGAGGCCACCATTATCCTGATACCAAAACCAGATAAAAGTACTACAGTATCTCTGATGAACATAGGTACAAAAATCTTCAACAAAATACTAGCAACACTAATCCAACAGTACATTAAAAAATCATTCACCATGATCAAGTGGGATTTATTCCTACGATTCTAAGGGTGGTTCAATATTTGCAAAGCAATCAATGTGATATATCACATCAATAAGAGAAAGGATAAAACCGATATGATCCATGGGTGCCTGGGTGGCTCAGTCATCAAGCGTCTGCCTTTGGCTCAGGTCATGATCCCAGGGTACTGGGATTGGGTCCCGCATCGGGCTCCCTGCTCAGCAGGGAGTCTGCTTCTCCCTCTCCCTCTGCCTGCTGTTCCGCCTGCTTGTGCTTGCTCTCTCTGTGTCAAATAAATAAAATCTTAAAAAAAAAAAACAAAACCGATATGATCTTTTCAATAGATACAAAACAAACATTTGACAAAGTACAGCATCCATTCATGATAAAAACCCTCAATAAAGTAGGTTTAGAGGGAACATACTTCACAATAAAGGCCATATATGAAAAACCCACAGCTATCATACTCCATGATAAAAAACAGAATTTTTCCCCTGAGGTCAAGATCAAGACAAGTATGTCCATTCTCACAACTTTTATCCAACATGGTACTGGAAGTCCTAGCCACAACAATCAGACAAGAAGAAGGAATAAGAGGCATCCAAATTGATAAAGAATAACATTCAATATTTGCAGATGCCATGTTACTATATAAGAAAACCTGAAAGACTCCACCCAAAAACTACTAGAACTGATAAATGAATTCAGTAAGGTCGCAGGCTACAAAATCAATGTATAGACCTGTATCTCTGAAACAAATAATACATTATATGTTAAAAAAAAGAAAAAGATAGTAGGAAGGGAAAAATGAAGGGGGGAATCGGAGGGGGAGACGAACCCTGAGAGTCTATGGACTCTGAGAAACAAACTGAGGGTTCTAGAGGGGAGGGGGTGGGGGGATGGGTTAGCCTGGTGATGGGTATTAAAGAGGGCACGTATTGAATGGAGCACTGGGTGTTATATGCAAACAATGAATCACAGAACGCTATATCAAAAACTAATGATGTAATGTATGGTGATTAACATAACATAATAAAATAAAATTTAAAAAAATAAAAAAACTTATAAATTAAAAGAGACCTCAATGATATATCAACCAGGCACAATGTACACTGCTGAACTAGCTAAATGTACTATAAAGGACATTTTGGAGATAACTAGAAAAATGAACTAACTTCTAGATGATACTAAGGAATTATTGTTAATTAGGTGTGACTATATCATTTTGTCTGAGAAGGATACAGTTCTATGTTTCAGAAAATAAATGCTAAAATATCTAAGGAAAAAAAAGAAATTCATTGCATTTCTTTACACTAATAATGAAGCATTGGAAAGAGAAATTAAGAAAACAATCCCATTTATACTACAAAAGAGTATGGTACTGGCACAAAAATGGGCACATAGATCAATAGAACCGAATAGAGAGCCAAGAGAAAAAGAACCCACAATTATATGGTCAATTAGTCCTCAACCAAGGAGGCAAGAATATCTAACGGGAAAAAGACAATCTCTTCAACAAATGGTGTTGAGAAAACTGAGCAGCAACATGCAGAAGAATGAAACTGGCCCACTCTCTTAAACCAACCACATAAACTCAAGATGGATTAAGGACCTAAATGTGAGACCTGAAACTATAAAAATCCTACAAGACAGTACAGGCAGTAATTTCTCTGACGTTGGTCATAGCAACTTTTTTCTAGATATGTTTCCTGAGGCAAGGTATGCAAAAGCAAAAATAAACTATTGGGACTACATCAAAATAAAAAGCTTCTGCACAGCAAAGGAAACAATTAACAAGACTAAATGGCAACCTACTGAATAGGAGAAGATATCTGCAAATGATATATACAACAAAGGGTTAGTATCCAAAATATATAATGAACTTACACAACTTGACACCAAAAAAACCCCCAAAAAGTCAATTAAAAAATGGGCCTAAGATATGAACAGAAATTTCTCTAAAGAAGACATACAGATGGCCAGCAGACATATGAAAAGATACTCAACATCACTCATCATCCGGGAGATGAAAACCACAATGAGATATCACATTACACTTGTCAGAATAGCAAAAATCAAAACCATGAGAAACAAGTGTTGGCGAGGATGTGGAGAAAAAGGAACTCTCTTGCACTGTTGGTGGGAATGCAAACTGGGTACAGCCACTGTGGAAAAC
Source organism: Phoca vitulina (assembly GCF_004348235.1). Lineage (NCBI taxonomy): Eukaryota > Metazoa > Chordata > Mammalia > Carnivora > Phocidae > Phoca > Phoca vitulina. The sequence continues at coordinate 47,678,123 of NW_022589706.1, forward strand.
AGTTTGGAGGTTCCTCAAAAAATTTAAAAATAGAACTACCCTACAGTCCAGTAATTCCACTATAGGTATTTCCCCAAAGAATACAAAAACATTAATTCAAAGGGATACATGCACCTCTATGTTTATTGCAGCATTATCTACAATAGCCAAATTATGGAAGTAGCCCATGTGTCCATTGGTAGATGAATGGATAAAGAAGAAGTGGCATATATCTACAATGGAATATTAAACAACCTTAAAAAAGAATGAAATCCTGCCATTTGCAACAATATGGATGGACCTAGAGTATAATGCTAAGCAAAGTAAGTCAGTCAGAGAAAGACAAATACCATATGATGTCACTCATATGTGGAATTTAAGAATCAAGACAAATGAACAAAGGAAAAAAAAAAAAAAAGACAAACCAAAACATAGACTCTTAACTATAGAGAACAAACGGATGGTCACCAGAGGAACGGTGGTGGGTGGAATGGGTGAAACAGGTGATGGGGATTAAAGAGTCCACTTATCTTGATGAGCACTGAGTAAGGTACAGAATTGTTGAATCACTATATTGTACACCTGAAACTAATATAACACTGTATGTTAACTATATCGAATTCAAAAACATTTACTCATTAAAAAACAACATATTTCCATTTCTTTGGATCTCCGTTTCTTCAACAGTGACTTCTATAGCCCTACAATTTATGACTTAAAAATGTGTAGTACTAAAGGAATTAAAAGGGATTCCTGGTTTTTAAGCCATTAAAAAATCATGCTAGAAAATTGGGTTTCCGCCAGAATGTGAAGTTTTGGGATATAGATACCATTCTGTGATAAGACATTCTTGGGTTGTTTGTGCCATTCATAATAAAGCTGCCCTCTCAGGAAACTCATCCCCTTCCTGTGGCATTACATATATAAGGCCCTAGCAACTGCATTGGTAAATGATCCAAAAGATTGTACTGCTTGACCAAGAATAACTGGATCCAGTGTATGCACCTGGACCAAATCAGAACAATCAGATTTTCTTCTTGTGTATTTTTATGGTATCTGATAAACCTCCTCTGTGCAAATGGACCTATAACATGTGAATCTGGAATCCTGGGTCAACATTTTTTACTATGTAGGCTGGAAAGCAAAGAAGAGGGGAAGGGAAAGAGGAGGAGGTGGAGGAAAGGAGGGAGAGAAATTCATCTTATAAACCACAAAGAATATGTAACATTTTAGAAACCTACATTTCCTAGAAGGTGAGGTCAAAAGTTGAGGGTTGGAGTTGCCAGTCTACTTATTAAATTCCTTCTCTCTCTTTTTTTGCTTGTTTTTTTATTTTTATTTTTATCTGTAATGTTTTTATGAGGGTGCAGAAAGGCATAATTTGGTTGAAAATACCAGTAGCACAGATGCCACAAATTTCAGGAAATCACCGACATGTTGAATTTTAGCCAATGATCTATAAATAGTAATCATTAACTTGAAGTAGCCAATTCTCTCAATACAAGTAATTCAAATGTGTTTAATAAAATGACTAAAACAAAAACTTATAAATCCTTAATATGTGTTATGTTCTATTATAAGGACACTACAAATAATGTAATTATTCCAGGGACATTTCAAATTTGTGTAATCCTTGTAATAATCCTGTGAGATAGGTACCATCATCTATCCCCATTTTTCAGATGAAAAACCTGAGCCACAGTGATTAACTAACTTGCTCAAGGCCAACCAGAACTAAGCAGTGTTATTTTCACAAAGGCTACCTGAGTCCATGATCGTAACCATTATTCCACACCTAATATCCAATGAAAGGATAGATATCTCAATGACTTCTCAACCCAATCCCATTGTTTGTAGTTTTCTCAGGCACTATACAGTATTGATCATCCCTTTTGCTTTCTTTCTCTGCCACTTTCCCAAATTTACTAGCTCATTCTTAATGCCAGTTAAACGTGTTAAAGCTTCCCAAATCTTAAAACAAAATATATAATTGCCTCTATTTCACTTACTCTTATAACTAAGCAACTTCCACACTCTCTTCATTCTCTTTAAAGCTAAACTTAAGAGAACTGACTGCACTTATTAACCCTATTCCTTTAGAGTTATTTATTCCCCAAACACATTCCAAACTGCAAATGTAGTTGCAACTCCTCCAAAAGATTTACTTCTAAGTTCGTTATTGCCCTTTTGTCACTGAATATGATAAGAGTCTAAAAAATCTTTTTTATCTTGACATTTCAGTAGTTTTTAACACAGTAAAGGCTTTTGTTCTCTTGGCTAAACTGGTTTCCTTGTCTACTTCTTAACAACTACTTTTCCGCCACATTTGCTGGCTTATCACTCTAAAATGAGCTTGTAAATTGTAGAGTTATGTGCATTTTTGGCATTACATTTGTTGAACTTAATTGCCATTTTAAAATATTTTTAAAATGACACTGGTTTGGCAGTAAAACAAAATGAATATTGTGAAAGCAGAAATGCATGTGGATAGCAATGTGGCATGAATTTGATAGTACAGCAAGTATAAATCAGTGGAGGACTCACTGCATCTCCACATTTACTTGCAAAGTAACAATGAATTTCTTTATGATGTCTGAAAAAGAAAGATACTAACAATAGATGAAGATGAGTTATATTTTGTTACTGAATTCTGTGCATAGAAATTGCCTTTCACATGCTAAGCTGGAAATTACTGGCACCAAAATTGTAGAATGGAGTTCAGTGACTTGGAAGAAAATTTTGGAAGCAAAAATAGAGTGCATTGTAAGAAATCTTAGAGCATTTACATTCCTGATAACACAGAGTGTGTGTGTGTGTGTGTGTGTGTGTGTGTGTGTGATGACATCAATACCCCCAAGGGGAGGCTGATTGTGAATAGAAAACATTTTTAGGAAAACATCCAGTTGATTTCACTTGTATTTACTTTTCTATGTATAACCAAGAGTGGTTATATGTTGAAATCTAAGGAAATCTTTAAAAATATAAAAAATCTAAATAAAAAAATTGCATTGTAGTTTATCAGTTTTTCTCCTAGTAATACAAAATAGCACAGTTTACAATTGATAGTATTTCAGATTTGATGAAATACAATACCATACTATATATAATGTGTGTGATTATTTGATTTACTCTCCACCTTCTCTAGAATGTAGACTCCATGAGAATATGGACTCTGTTGTTTTCCATTCAATCCCAGAGTCTGTAACAATGCTTGACACATAAAATGGGTGAACTTCCTGTCATTCAAAAATATAAATGAAGATGGGTTTTTACTTGTTGGTGTCCTGAGGTTCCTGTTGACCAGAGGCCTCTGACTTTAGCACAGTATGTGGCTTTTGCTATTGTTATCTGTGAACATTTCAAGTCCTATGTGCAGTGACATAAAAAGGGACTTCCTAAAGTGGGAGTTCTTAAAGCCCACCTTCCTGAGTTTAAATTACATCTTCAGCCAATTCTTCTGACATTATTTACTCTCACAATCCCTCAAGCACTTTTAAATTTGCATATAACTCTCTTCATTGTTCAGTTTGGTTTTGCAATTTTTTTTGGCTTTCTTGAGATATTTAAAATGTTTTCTCACCTGCCTCTAGAGAACAATTAATGCCATCTCATTGGAGTATTTATATCCCTATTAATTCTGTTCTACCTACTTAATCTTTTTGGAAGTATTCTGTCCTCTATTCATATATATGCCTTTTCCTTCCAGTATGTCAGCACCACAAATATTAAAGACATTAAAATTATATCTGACTGGATTCTGGATTGCTACTATAAGAGAGTTTGGTCTGGCTCTATAATTATAACCTTGAAATCATGCTAATGATATATTACATAGCACAAACTTGTTAAGGTTAAAATCAGAAGTTGTGACCATCACATGCATAAAAAGCAGTTAACTTCCAAATATTACAGAATAGTCATATAGAAACCGGCAATGTTACACTAACCCCACCTTTACCTTGTCTCCCTAAGTTTTACCAGCCTGTGAAGAGATAAGAAATTACACTGGCAGCCTATCCCTAGAGCAGATGGAAGAATGTTAGTGCTCAACAAAGGCCCCTGCCTGGTATTTTAGAGAGTGTTTCACATTTTCTTGCAAACAAGTCTACTCCCACCAACTGCCACCACCCCTGCTGCTGGCTCCCTCTGGGCATTGGCACTAATCTACTCATCTTTACACTCTCCATTTGGGCCTCTATGAAATGTATTGCTGCTTTACTGGGTACAAAAATCTCTTGCCATGAGCTATGGTCACTCTGCCAAATGCCTCTGCCTATGTACAAAAGTCTGAGTGCCAAATGAACTAGGTGGTTTGGAGGAAACTGGGAGAGAACACTGTGCAATCCTCTGAGTTACACTGTGTCAGGTTGGGGACAAAGCCCTGCTATAAATATTTTAGTCAAATAGCTTTTAACCTTTTAACTTGTCATCTGTGTCTTCATAGAACTCTATGGCACTGGGATGGAGGACACACTGGAAGGATTAATATTTCAGAATCACTAGCTCCTTAATGACAAAGCTGGCTGTATGTAAGTAGGTCTAACTCCCTGTGGCTGGCTACTTTTTTTTTGCTAAGGATGGAGTGTCCTAGAAGGCTCCTCAGCCACTTGTCCTAAGTCTGCCCAACTGCTCCTAGAATATCTTTACTGCTTAGACTCAAGCTTGACCCTTGCTTAGAACTTAAAATTACAACATGGAAAATGCACAATGCTAGCTGACTGGGTGATACAAAAAATATGTTTATCTCTCTCTCGCTCTCTTTTTTTGGCTTATATTTTAATTGGACAAAATTATCTTAAAACCAATTTTGAAGGAATTTTAAAATGTCAACTTTGTACATCATTTATGCTTTCCTTTTTATCAGGAAACGTGGTTTTCCTTTGGCCTTATGCTGGTTTTAGCCTTGAAATTCCTTTAGTTAAAAGTGCTTGCTGTAGCTAATAGTGTCATTCCACAGTGATTAAGACTGACACAGGCTCCTGTTTGGGGCCCAGGCTTATTTGCAGATGCTCCCAAGTTCTAATGACAGTTCTCACATAGATCCTTTTTTTTATTATTATGTTATGTTAATCACCATATATTACATCATTAGTTTTTGATGTAGTGTTCCATGATTCATTGTTTGTGTATAACACCCAGTGTTCCATTCAATACGTGCCCTCTTTAATACCCATCACCAGGCTAACCCATCCCCCACCCCCCTCCCCCCCAGAACCCTCAGTTTGTTTCTCAGAGTCCATAGTCTCTCATGGTTTGTTTCCCCCTCTGATTCCCCCCCTTCATTTTTCCCTTCCTACTATCTTCTTCTTCTTCTTTTTTTTTTTTTTAAACATATAATGCATTATTTGTTTCAGAGGTACAGGTCTGTGATTCAACAGTCTTACACAATTCACAGCACTCACCATAGCACATACCATCCCCAATGTCTATCACCCAGCCACCCATCCCTCTCATCCCCCACCACTCCAGCAACCCTCAGTTTGTTTCCTGAAATCTTGCCATTTGCAACAACGTGGATGGAACTGGAGGGTATTATGATGAGCGAAATAAGTCAAGCAGAGAAAGACATGTATCATATGATCTCACTGATATGAGGAATTCTTAATCTCACATAGATTCTTTTTTTTTTCTTTTTTAAAGATTTTTTATTTATTTATTTGAGAGAGAGAATGAGACAGAGAGAGCATGAGAGGGTCAGAGGGAGAAGCAGACTCCCTGCCGAGCAGGGAGCCCGATGTGGGACTCGATCCCGGGACTCCAGGATCATGACCTGAGCCGAAGGCAGTTGCTTAACCAACTGAGCCACCCAGGTGCCCCCAATCTCACATAGATTCTTAATGTGGCTTTAGACCAGTCTCCCTCCCTGTACTGAGCTCTACCTATAAAACTGGGCTAAGGGGCTTCTGAGAGTTTTTTACATTTCATTCAAGGATTAGAAGCAGTATAGCAGAATGAACATGTTCAACAACACCATCTCTTTGTTCTGTGAAATGGTAGTTTTTTTTGGAGCTAAAACAAACATAGCTAAGCTTAACCAGGAGAAACATCCCTTACCTATTTTACCTATAATGCTTTTGGTACTCTGTACTAAGCAAAGTCATATAGCTAGGCATAGTCAGACAGCTAGCAGCCAGAAGGGAAATAATCCCTGCCTTTTATATGGAAGAGACTCTTTATCATCCTTTGCAGATAAACCATCCCTATTAAGTGGACAATTTGTCTCTTTAGAACAATGTATAATTTTTTCTACTATTATTTGACATGAAAGAATGTTAAGGGCGATATTTGCTCTGTGAGAAATAGTACCAGAATGAAATTATACAGTGCTGGCAATTAACTCTATGTGCCTATATATATAATGCTTAGAGAGCCTTTGATACATTAAAGATATTTAATTCATTTTTTCCCAAGGGTGATCCAGAATAAACAATATTGAAGGAGAAGAACAAAGTTGGAGGACAGATAATACCTGACTTCAAAACTTACTATAAAGCTGCAGTAATCAAGACAGTGTGGTATTGGTGAAAGAATAGAAAAATAAATCAATGAAACAGAACAGAGAGCTCAGAAATAGATCCACATAAATATAGTCAACCGGTCTTTGATGAATAAGCAAAAACAATACAGTGGAACAAAGATTTTACAACAAATGGTGCTAGAACAACTGGACATCCACACACAAACAAATGAATCTAGACACACACTTCCACCCATCACCAAAATTACTTAAAATAAATCACAGACCTAAATGTAAAATTCAACACTATGAAACTCCTAGAAGATAACATAGGAGAAAACCTCATGAAATTGGGTATGGCAGTGACTTTTTAGATACAACACCAAAGGCACGATTCATTAAAAATTTTTTTGATAAGCTAAAAGTCATTAAAATTAAAAAATTCTGCTTTGTGAAAGACAATGTCAAAAGAATGAGAAGAAAAGCCACAGACTGAGAACAAATATTTTCAAAAGACAAATCTGATAAAGAATTATCATCCAAAATATAAAAAAAAAACTCTTAAAACCCAACGATAATAAACAACCTGACTAAAAAAAAAAATGGGCCAAAGATCTTAACAGACACCTCACAAGATATACAGAAATCAAATAAGAATATGAAAAGCTGTATCATATATCACCAGGGAAATGAAAATTAAAACAATGTCATACCACTAGACACCTATTAGAATAGACAAACTTCAAAATACTGACAACACCAAATGCTGGTGAGGATGTGGGACAACAGGAACTCCCATTCATCACCGGTGAGAATGGAAAATGGTATAGCTACCTTGTAAGACACTTTGGTGGTTTCTTACAAAATTAAATACACCCTTACCATACAATCCAGAATTCACATTCTTTGGTATTTACTTAAAGGAGTTGAAAACTTATGTCCACACAAAAGTCTGGACATGAATATTTATGCCAGCTTTATTCATAACTGCCATAACTTGGAAGCAACCGAGGTGCTTTTCAGTAGGTATATGGATAAATAAACTGGTACATCCAGATAGTGGAATATTTTTCAGTGCTACAAAGAAATGAGCTATCAAGCCCTGAAAAGACATGAAGGAAACTTAACTCCATATTCCTAAGTGAAATAAGCCAATCTCAAAAGGCTACCTATTATATGATCCCAACTCTATGATATTCTGGAAAAAGCAAAACTACAGAGATAGTAAAAAGATCGGTGGGTGCCAGGGGGTTGGGGGCAGGGGTTGGAAGGGATGTATAGGTGGAACACAGAAAATTACTAGGGCCATAGAAAATTACTTTTCTATGATACTATAAAGATGGATAATTATCATTATACATTTATCCCAAACCATAGAATATATAACACCAGCAGGGAACCCTAATGTAAACTGTGGACTTTGGGTGATTACAATATGTCAGTGTAGGATCCTCAACTATAACAAATGTACCACTCTGGTGGGGGATGTTGATAAGGGGAAAGGCTGTGCATTGTTGGGGGAAGAGGCTATATGGGGTAGCTCTGTACCTTCCTCTCAATTTTACTGTGAAGCTAAAACTATTCTAAAAATAAAGTCTTTCAAAGAGTGAAAAAACATCCAGATTTAAATAATAACATCTCACCATTTTCTTTCACTAGCTAGCAATCACTTACGAAGCAGAAATAATATACAAGTCGAAAATGAGATAAAACATAGTTTTACACACACACGCCCACAGATACAAAGTGTTATGAGAGCTAAACACACCAAAATATTACTTCAGCCAGTGGTTTCAGGGAAGAGGGTAGTTTTGAAATGATATTAAAGGCCTAGAGTGATGAGATTTTAACAGGTGGGAGAAGCAACTTCTAAACATAAAAAAAGGATTTTTGGCCAAGACAGGTAAAAGGAGAAAATGTATTTGGAGAAGAGTTGAAATAAAGTATGCAAATGAAATGGAGGATCTCCTGGAAAGGCTCCCTGACTGTCTCAAAGTCTGTAAAAGGCTGTGTCCTTGGGGAATCGATAGGTTCCTGACAGGGAACTCAATATTGCAGATCCCATATCCTGATGCATGTGACAATCAAAATGTCCTTCAGGATAGAGTTATGCTATCCACTCTCAGGGACTGATAAACAGAATGATGACTTATTAGTGAAAAATAAAAAAGTCACATACATGATAAAGTCACATTCAGATGACCAGGATATTTTCTACTTATAAGGAAACTTTTATCATAATTCAAATAGCGGTCTGAAAATGGCTTCATTAACATGGGCTCATAGGAGTTAGAAGTGCTTGCCTAATTAAGTGCTCTTAGTGGCAACCCAAGGGAGTGATGGTCTTACCACTGGGCTATCAAACCGAAGTCGCTGGCCAACAATTTCAGTCCCTTGGACAGTGGTTGACAGAGATTGTCAGTTTATGGCATTTGCCCCTTTGGGTTTTTTTTTCCTTTTCTTCCCCCATCTTTTCTCTGAAAGATGTGTTCTTTGTTTAGTTATGTTAATAAATTCTGTCAAAATGAATGTAGCCCTTGGATCCCTCTGCTCCTTTCTGTTGATGCTGCTATCATCCATTTTATGTTACTTTTATAGTTTGTCATTTGGGACTAAATTATTTACTTTTCATCCTCTTCCTCTTCCCAGGTGTCATTTTTTTTTTTTTTAACACGTGTCTTTTAAATGCAGATGAACTTATTAATGGCCTATTTTGAAGGTACTGGAGATCTTCAATCAATTCAATTTCATATTTTCTGATTTTTTTTTACTGTTACTTTCTTTTTTTTTTTTTTTAAAGATTTTATTTATTTATTTGAGAGAGAGAGAGAATGAGAGAGACAGCACATGAGAGGGGGGAGGGTCAGAGGGAGAAGCAGACTCCCTGCCGAGCAGGGAGCCCGATGTGGGACTCGATCCAGGGACTCCAGGATCATGACCTGAGCCGAAGGCAGTCGCTTAACCAACTGAGCCACCAGGCGCCCCCTACTGTTACTTTCTAACAAATAGCTGCTGAGATTCTGTCCTCTAAAATAATGTCTAAATGCTTTAACATGACAAAAGAGAATGACAAATGTATAGGTAAAATGTTTGTCCATTTAAGCCCAGGCATTAATTCTATTTGTGTTTTTAACATGTTGCACATTCTAATAGAGTGCTGGATACTGATTTAGGGAAGATATGATGGACTTAATTGTAAAGACCTCTAGGAAGTAAAGCATTTCTATGCCTTACATTTGGCCAGGTAGTAGAATGATTTATTTTTATATTTGCATTTCCCTCGTCTGTTTTTTAATAGCCTATTCTTTCTTCTTGGCATTTTCTTCCATTTCAAGGGCCCTCAACCTCTTCTTTACCAGAGAATTTCTCTCTCTAGGTATTTCTAGCCCCCCCCCCAATCCATATACAGCCATGTAGCCCGTATTTTCCTTTCCTAATAGGAACTATCACATGCTGAGTGCCTACTATGCACCCGATGTTGCGTAACAGGTTTATGAAACTACATTTGTTTCAGCCAAGTTGCTAAGTTGGTATTATGAAGAAACACGTCAAACACAATCTGTGCTCAAGAACTTTACCTCAGTTGTGCTGCCCATTCTCTCTCATTATATTCTCATGGCTTGCTCTCTCACTTCATTTGGGTCAGAATCCTTCTGATCACATTATTTAAATTAATTCCTCTCCTCACTTACCCAATAATCTCTATATCCTTGCCCAGTTATATTTTCTACACTCTAACACATCACTATCTGACATTATATATATGTATATAATATATAATAAACATTGTATATGAATTTATGTATGTATACATATACCCATATATGCCTATCCACTCTCCTGCTCCAATAATATAAGCTCTATGATGGCAGGTGTTTAAACCGTTTTGGTCCTCACTGTTTTTACAGCATCAGACTAGGACCTGGCACAGTAAACTTCAATATGTGTTCTGTTGAGTGATCAAAGGAATGACTAATCCCCTATATATAGATCAAAGAAATTAGCCCAGGTTACAGAAAAATTACTGTTGTTTATTAATGTATTTTCTCCATAAAAATAAAATTGATTTAAATTGGGACTTCTGTATATAAAAATCTGTTACTTCACATTGTTGGATCTGAAAGTCCATTCATTAATTTTCATCACAAAATAATAGTATGAACAACGACAATAATGATCATTGGAAGAAAAATAGCAAAGATATTTGAGCAACTTGTTCGGACCAGGCATTAGATGAAATGATCTCTCTCTCTCTCGTCTCTTTATCTATCTCTCTGTTTCTGTTTCTTTCTTTTTCTCTGTGTCTTTCTTCCTCTCTTAATATTTCTTCCAGTTGAATGTACTCAGTATTCCTATGGGTGTCATTATAGAGATGAGAAAACTAAGGTCAAAAGTGAAGTTTCTCAAAGTTTATAGCTACTGAGTGGTAGCAGTGATTGAAAGGTAACAACCTGACCCAAGAGTCTGAGCTATGACACTAAGCCAAAGCAATTATTTATTTTGTCTAGATTTGAAATGGTACCCCTTTTTATGCAAATCTATCCTGTTTACATCTTATAAGAGGACCTCTTTAATTTCCTAGTTACAAGATGCAATGAGAGAGGGAGAAAGAAAATTTGATAATTTTTCTAAGTTAAAAAGTACTCTACTCATCATAGTCAAAATTATTTCTTTAAAGAATTATTTAATTATTTTCTTTAAAGGAGATTATTGGTGTTTTAGATTAAATGACCCACAAAACCCAAATAATAACTGTTCTATATTAAAATCAAAACTAGCAATTTTGTAATTAAACTTCCTTGGATTGAGGCTAAAATTAATTCTGCTTATTTCAAAATTTCTAAATTTCTTGGAAATTTTTCAATTTCTCTTAAATTATTTTGATGAAAATAAGTCTTATTTTATTTTATTTTATTTATTTTATTTTATTCTTTTTCCCCTCATAGGAAGCAGGCAACTTGCTAGCAGTTCAGCTAGGGGTTGGGGAGTCCTCCTTTGGTATCCAGAATGTTCCCACTTTATTTTTTTTTTTAAATAGAATGTTCCCACTTTTAAGAAACAAAGGGATTAGGGGCTTGGGATTCTGAGAGGAGGAGTTCTTCCACAGACTCCAAATTTGTTTTAGGTTCATCACTGTAGTTTTGTTCTTTCCAGCATCAATCTTACATTCTAGTGAGTTCTTAGGGAAGGACAATTTTAATCTAGGCTATTCATGTTGCAATGGACCTTAGATCTAAGTCTCTCCCATTCTATAGATAAAGGAACTAAATGACAAAGGGGGTGAGTGATTTGTCCATGATCAAACATCCAGCTAATGCTAATTAATGCCTTTGATTTTAATTTCCATCTTTATGGCAAAGAAACCAGATATATTTCCCATAAAGAATTTCAGCAAAGATCTCATTGTCCCATTGCAAACCTGCCTATATATTGATGCATTTTCTATAGGCAAGCATAAAATATCTTAATGATGTATCTGGTTCCTTTACTTTATGAAGATGTTCTATGATGATCCAAACTATAGAAGTGTCATTCTTGGGGGGGGGGGGGGGCTTGATTACCGACAGTGTGATTTCCTCCTAACATCTCCTATATATTATTCTATTACAGGGTGAATGTGAGGAAAGGTTCATTTTTGGATATTGTTTTGCAAATAGATTAACATTTAAAACTGTTTTTATAATTAATGTACTTAGAATGAACCTTCTCTCCTTTAGGAATTTTAGTTTTCCCTCAATATAAGCTTATCATGTTATTGGAGAGAAGTAGGTAAAAGCTTTCTTAGAAAATAAATATTTGCAGGAGGGATTAGGAGAACAAAACCATTATACTTGAAGAATAACTTAGAGGCTTTTATGCAAGTATATTTGTACTATTTTATCTACTTGCATGATAGAAAAACACATTTAAAATACTGGAGAAATTGGAGTCCTATTTTAATATTATTTGTTTAAATACTATTTCATTGATAAACTTTACAATATAAGCCATGGGTTCTTATGGCTTCTTTAGTTTCATGGTATTAATTTCTTTTGTATTCAGGTTGAATGATGCTTACTTGCTAAACAACCAATTTACTTAAGAAAATATACACTTTTAGAATAGACAATGTGTAAGACACAGACAGACAAAATTAGAAAAGATGAATCTGTAACAGAGGTTTATGTTATAATGAAGAAAATAAAAACATACAAAATAGATGGCCTCAGTCAATATGGTCAACTGAAATGAGATAGGTTCATCTCTACAAAATCAATACCTTAAGCCTCAGTTGGATATAGGTGCTATTTCTAAATTAACCCTACTCTCATGGGCTTGACACCCTGTCTGAAAGAAAGAGAGAGAGAGAAAGAAAGAAAGAAAGAAAGAAAGAAAGAAAGAAAGAAGAAAGAAAGAAAGAAGGAAGAAAGAAAGAAAGAAAGAAGAAAGAAAGAAAGAAAAGAAGAGAAAAGAAAAGAAAAGAAAAGAAAAGGAAAGAAAAGGAAAGGAAAGGAAAGAAAAGTCTTGCCTTAGTCCGACTCCAGCGAACCAAATAAAACCTGCCCCTACAAAGGCCCTCTACAGTCCAAGATCCGTTGTACTCCCATGAAATCAAGAACTGCTGAGGATGAGTTCAGAAGAAAAAACCATCATGACAGAAAAAGTTCATAGATACAACAAAACAGAAACTAGACTTTAAAAATGGTCCATTAAAATACAAAAGAATCAATTAAACAAAAATAAGATGGTGTGGGGAAAAAAACAAGCAGATCTGAAAGAAAAAAAAATTGAAACTCTAGAAATGAAAAACATGGTCATAAAAAAATGGACAGGTAAAATAATGAACTACTTTACAGAAGACTTAGTACTCATAAAGATTTCCTCAGGGAAATTACCAGAATATAACATACAAAGATAAGGGATCTATTAAGACAAGCTTCAACTTGCATTTTATAGGAGTTCCAGAAAGAGAGAATGAATGGAGAAGAGGCACAATTGAAAAAATGTAATGGCTTAAATCATTTTATGATAGAGGGGCGCCTGGGTGGCTCAGTCAGTTAAGCGGCTGCCTTCAGCTCAGGTCATGGTCCCAGGGTCCTGGGATCGAGCCCAGCATCAGGCTCCCTGCTCGGCAGGAACCCTGCTTCTCCCTCTCCCACTCCCCCTGCTTGTGTTCCCTCTCTTGCTGTGTCTCTCTCTGTCAGATAAATAAATAAAATATTTAAAAAAAAAAATCATTTTATGATAGAGAAAATACATGAACTCTCAGATTGAAAAATTACCTCTAATCCTAATCAGGGGAAATAAACCCAAACACATGGCCAAATACATAGTAGTAAATCTTCAGAATATCAAAGCTAAATATATATATATATATATAATTTATAAATATATATAATATATATATTTAATAATACAGAGGAAACACAGAATCCAAAAAATGGAAAGTCTCTAACTGGCTGTAGGCTTATCATGAGCAACAGAGGCCAGAAGATATAGTGAGTCAACCCAGAATTCTGTAATAAACTAAGATTTTATTGAAAGAAAGAGTGAATTTTCACCTTTACAAAAACTAATAGAATTTATTACTCTCAGATCTTCTCTAAATAAACCACTGAAGGGGTCTGCCAGCAAGAAGCAAATCAAAGACAAAAAGAAAGATTGGTACACAAAAGCAAGGGTAAATAAGTCAAATATTTAACAAATCTAATTTTAACTAGGATTTTTAGTAATAGTATTATAATTACAAGTATTACAGAAAAAAATAAGTAGCTCTAAATTAATAATCAACAATGCCCTGGAGAATACAGTAATATCTGCAATATTATTTTTGTTCGGAAGACGAAATATGTATGTAGCATGTAACTTTGAAACCAATTAAGTGCACACACACATGCACAGAAAAGAGAAAATAGATTTAATCAAACAAAAAGGTAAGAATTCTGAAAATTAAAGCAAAAGAAAATTTTGGTAAGTAGAGGCTCAAAGTAAAATTAAATAAAAGTGTATCCTTAGGGCTCCTGGGTGGCTCAGTCGGTTAAGCGTCTCCTTCAGCTCAGGTCATGATCCCAGGGTCCTGGGATTGAGTCCTGCATTGGGCTCCCTGTTCAGCAGCGAGTCTGCTTCTCCCTCTCCCTCTCTCCTTCCCCCTGCTTGTGCTCACTCTCATGCTCTCTCTCTCTTTCTCAAATAAATAAATAAATAATAAATGTGTATCCTTAACAGCAATTGATATAAATGGATTAATATACTTCCTTTCATTAGAAGCAACATTGATAAAAGATTGTGATATATATTACATCTGATTTACATGCAATGTGCTAAAGAGAGGAGGTCAATGTGGAATACTTCTTCTAGGAAGTAGGATTTTATCTTAACTTCAAAAGAAAGGACAGAATTTGCCTGGGCCATATTTGAAATGTGTATGTGATATGGATACTCTAGCCAATGTAAAATAATCTAGGAATAACCTAGGGTCAAAGTGCAAAACATATTTGTTGTATTGTGGGAGAGGTAATAAGTACATCAGTGTATTTGAAACAAAACTGTATGTGATGGAGAGATAAACAGGATTCCTTTTCTGTAAGAATTTACATTAGAAGGCTAGAATCAGTGGTGGCAATAAGCTGGAACCTATAACAAATGTGGAGTTTGTTACCGAATAAATGTGGAACCTTGTATAAGTTTCTATACTGAACAAATGTGGAACGCTGTATAAGTTTCTAAAATGATCTAATCTACAGTCCATTCACTTGGAAAATGAAGAAATAATACACGTTTCATAGATGTATTTTGAGTATTAAGTTAAATAATTTTTTATAAGGCTGAGTTTATTATCTGGCAAATGTTAGGATCATAGAAAATGTTAACACTCATTATTTTTATAATGTACTTTCTTCTGTAATGTAGTAGTTGAAACTCTCCATGCTTTTTCCTTTGGAGGGGAGGGGAATGGTGTTTTCTGATGGTAGATAGAAAGGCTGGCTGAGAATGAGATCAATAGATTTGCGTGTTAGGAATTAATTTTAAGACACGTTGTCTGCAGTAGATTGAACCACTAGACTGAGTGCTCTGCTCTGCAAGGGAACCTAGTTCACTCACGTGTCCTTAATTCACTATAATGCCATCACATAGTAAGTGATTAATATTTTTTATTAAAAAGAAGTATATAAAAGAAGTCAAAAGAAAGGATACCCTCTAAGATGCAATAGTTGCCCTCAAAATATGCTTAGTATTAAAGTGCAGCATTATGATACTTAATAAATCACCCTAAATGAACGTTACTTCAAAGCATTCACCTGTGGTAAGCACTAAGCACATTCATTCAAGTATTGAAAAACCACAAATTCTTTCTAAGATTGTTATATAAAATGGAAAATCCTATCTAATGTTAATATATAACTATTCAGTCTCCCAGAGCCTCTTATTTTGGAGGCAGAGGAAATAAAGATGTGCTGTTAAAGCAGAGGTCTTTAACACAAACCTCTGGTTTTCTAGGAAGTGCATGGACATGAATAATTTAAAGGAAACAATTGTCCAGATCTTCAACTTTTATCTGTGCTGTTTCCTAAAATTAGTCTACTTCTGATCCTCGGTTTCTTTTCCAAACTCTCCTTTCATAAGAACTCATTTCCCATTTTATTATAAAAAAGGAATATCTTTCATCTATCAACGAGACATTGCCACAGGGGAGGAAAAAAAAAACAAAAAATCTCTAAAGAAGCAAACATAGAGACAATTGAAAAAGTCTAAGCCATTGAGGCAAGCCCTGTGATTATAATCTGTAATCTGTAAGTATATTAAAGTGAGTATATCATGATGATCTATGGCCAAAATTTGGCATAGTTATGTACTTGCTCAGTATGTATGTATGTATGCATGCATGCATCTATCTTTATCATTTATCATCTATTACCTATCTTGATATTCAGAAATGAGAGTGTAATAAATAAGTATATTAATATATTTATTTGAACTGATTAGGGAAGAGTGACTTTTCTGATGGAAATTAGGTCTGACTTGGCTGATTATTTTAATGACGGGGCTTACCTTATCATTAAGTCAAATTGTGCATGTTTTCAGATATGGATGACCTAGACCTGTAGCTCAAAATACTTTCATGAAAATATACGTAAATTATGTTTGCAGTAACAATATACAAAAAGTCAGAAATACATACTTTGCACACATTACATTTTAAATGTAGCATTCAGAGTTTGGTAAGGGAAACAGAAACCACTCCATATATTTTAAGCAGGACTGAAATTAAAGAGCAAAGCAGGTGTTTACAAAACCATTAAAAGAGATAAATGATGTAAAGGTCAGGAAAACCTACACCAGGTTTCAGATTCACTCAGCTTTCAAAGAATTAAGAAATTGCAAGAATCATAGGAAATTACACTAGTGATTATAGTTTTCTACAGTATTAAGGATGTTGGTTTGCTGGGAAATGTCTTGAGCTTACCGACAAACCTGTGGCTTCTGCAGCCTAAATCTCTGCTACAGAAACAGTAATATGGCCTCTGCTTTCTTATGTTTTCTCAGTCTTGTGCAAATGGATCTCACTGGCAGAATGTTCCTCAGGACTCTGATGCCAAATGCTTTAAAAAAAAATTAGTTCCAAAGCTTCCAGCCTCTGTGATGAAGCAAAGAGAATAAGAGGGGGCAGGGGCAGTAATGGTGCTCATTTGCTAACAGGCAATTTGGCCCAATTGTTAATTTTTTTTTTTTTTTTTTGAAAGTGTGAGTCATGTACTTCTTTTCCAAAAACACTTTAAGGATTAAACAAACAAGAACTTTGAAGGCTAGTGTTCTAGAGAGTCCTAATCAGTCGGGGCTGTGATAACAAAATACCATAGATAGACTGGGTGGCTTAAACAACAGACATTTATTTCTCTCCAGTTCTGGACGCTGGGAAGTCCAAGGTCAAGGTACAGGCCGATTCAGTTCCCAGTGAGAACCCTCTTCCTGGCTGGTAGATGGCCACCTCCTCACTCTGTGCTCACATAAGGAGCAGCAGAGTGCTCTGGTCTTCCTCCTTCTTCTAAGGGCACTAATCCCATCATGAGGGTCCTACTCACATGGCCTCATCTAAACCTAATCACCTCCCATAGGCCCCACCTTCGAATACTATCACGTTGGGAGTTGGGACTTCAACATGTGAATTTCGGAGGGACACAAATGTTCAGTCCATAACATAAGAGTATTCTCTATTACCATTCTCTACCACATTTCTGGTTTCTGCCATGTCTCTCAAACACTATTTCAAGTTGGCCATTTTCCTTATATTTTAACTTCTGGCTCCCGGACATGACCTCCTGCTAAATCCTTTAACATCTAGAAAGTTGTCTCAAATTCACACCTATCAAAATTATGTGCTTGACCTTGAGCTTATTGAGTTGCTACTGCTTGTCAAGGCACAGTTTCTTGCTGTTTATATCCAGTGATTTCTGCATAGAGTTACCAATGCATGATATCATACTTTCTGATGCATATACTTTTTTAATTTGAATGTTATTTTTTAAGTAACAAGTAAAATGGACTTTTGTGGTGTACAGTCTAAGATTTTCCATTGAGGTGAAATAGATATAACATAAAATTAACCATTTTAACTGTGTAATTCAGTGCCAGTTAGCACATTCAGATTGTTGTGCAAACATTCCTTCTACTTTCAGATCATTTCATCATACCAAAAGGAAACCCTATACCCATTAAGCAGTCACTCCCCATTCTTCTCTTTCCCAGCCCATGGGAGCTGCTGACCTGCTTTCTGTTGGTTTGGATTTACCTATTCTAGATATTTCATTATATGGAATTATACAACATGTAGCATTTTATGTCTTCCTTCTTTCGCTTAGCATAATGTTTTCAAGTTTCGTCCACAGTAGAGTTATGTATCAATACTTCATTCCTTTTTATGGCTGAATATTCCATTGTATGGTTGTATGGCTATACCACATTTTGTTAATTCATTCTGTTGATGGACATTTGGGTTGTTTCAACCTTTGGCAACGGGAATAGTGTGCTGCTATGAACGTTCATGTATCTGATATGTGTTCATACTGAGAAAACTGTCTACTATTTCTGAACTCCTTACAATTCTACACTGGATGCAGAAGCTGCTGAGAGGGCCCTGTTTTATAGATTTTAAAAATAAAATTTTTATAGATGCGAATAAAGCTACAAACCAGAATCACACCTGATAGATAACATTAGCTATAGAATTAGCTTTATATCTGGTCACCTTGAAATTATGAATAAGTTGTCTTTTAATAGCATTTTGTACAAAAACTCTTGGTAATTTAATAAATAAGTAATAATGACAGTGAAAAAATAACACTAATTGAATGCTTAATACATATTCAGTACAACACTAGATCCTTTAAGTTACTTATTCTTCACAATAAACTATTATTATCTGAGGTCACTGAGGTAAAGAAAATTTAAACAAAATTTAAATAACCTACCCAAATGTCACAGCTAGTGAATGATGAATTCTGAATACGAATCCAGGGAAGATGGTCCCAGAGACCAATTTCTTAAACATTGCACTTTTTTTTTTCTTTTTCTCCCACTAAAAGTCTCAATCTCTCTCCTTTCATTTAATCATATATAATAAAGCAGGGCTGATTTGACCTCATTTGGTTATTAGTTCTTGACTTCTTCCACAGATTTCAGTCTCCTTATCTCACATCATCAAACCCCAAATTCTCTGCAGTGGTGTAAGACCTCCTTTATGATCTGGTCCCTGGTTGCATCATTCGCTTTTCCCTTCACCTATTCTGCTCCTTAGGCCTTTGCATTATCTGTTTTCTCTGCCTAGAGGAAATTTACTTAATTTAAACCCTGTTCAATTGTCACTTCCTCACAATGGCATTCCTGGTGAACCTTACCCGAACCACCAATCACTAATCTATCCTCTCACCGTGTAAGTCCCTCAAGGGAGGGACTACTGTTTTGTTTCGTTTTGCTGATGCATTTCTAATGTCTACAGTCATGCCTGATACAGGTAAGATATGCATTAAAGATCTGATGAATAAAGAGCTTCACTGAATGAATTCCGTGGGAGCTCTTCTGGATATTATCTGACTCCCCAATATACTTAAGGTATTCCAGGTATTCAGTGTATCTAGTCCAGCATTAAACTACTGTCTTGGTTCAACTTTCAAAGACGTGACTACCTCTTCTCTTTGGATGAGTTTTTTTCCATGGAAGACATCATATAATGCAGTTGGGGACCTGACGCACAGACCCTTGACTACATCTTTAGACATTTATGATCACAGGACCAGCAGAGCTTAGGTTCAAGTTTCTACTATATTCTACTGTAGAATTCTACTGTAAAGCTAAGGTAGACACAGAAATGTTGATTCTTACAATTTTGAAACCTTTTCTTTGAAATTGCGTCAGAGTTGTAACTTGCTAGTCTGGTTCACTGAGAATTGGCTTCAAGAGTAGTACATTATCTGCTTCAGGAAGCCAGGGCTTTGGGCTTTGAAATCGGGAGAGGTACAATGGTCGGGTACATAGAATTGTTCTCCTTGCTGTCGGCTGGCTACTCGTTTTAATTATATGAATCTTTCTTTTGTTTGCTTTTTTGTTTTGTTTTGTTTTTCTCCTATCTCTCTATTTATATATATTCTAATTTGTTTCTTTGTGGGAAACAGAATAGATGACTGTTTGCCTCTGTGTTACTTTTCTGTGTAACTTTTCTCCTTATCCTTTTAAAGTGACCATAGCAACTTGGTCCTTAAAGTATGATGAAGATCCTACTAAGTTTAACCTGTCTTGCTTGAAGAAACCCAACAAAGATTCTGTTCCCATCTCTCAAATAATGGAAGGAAAATCCAAGTTGAACATTAATATCTAATTTTATTTTTACTTACTCAAATAAATATTGTCCATGAAGATATATTATCAATGATAGTATTTTCTGTTTGTTTTTCCCCAAAGTTTGATCTGTGGTTTCATTGCACCAGAATTACTACAGGTTCTTGTTGCTGAGCTTCATCACAGACTTAGTGAATCACTAACTCTGAATAATAGACCCAGAAATCTAACAAACTTCCTTGTGTATCTCTATCACACTAAACTTGGGAATTATTGATCTGTGGACATATTACTATGATAAGATTTTAAACATATTTGTTTTTTGGAATCTTACAAATTTGCAACATGGGTTGCCAATATTCCATACTTCCAATTGGAATTATTTTAAAAATACATTTAGTTGGTATTTGAAATCTACATACAAAAATACAAGTTTTATTTCTTTTGTATTTGTACTTTTTTTAGTTTTAAACTCAAAATGCTCTATTTTTTCATTGGTATATTGGATTGAACCTTCATAGATTTCATAATATTTAACATTTCTTATCAGACAGTGGCAATTTTCATCATCACTATATGGGGATATAGAATATATTTATGGCAGTATATTGTATTGTTTTAGGCTACTAAACATATTTCCTGTGGAACAATAAATTGTTAGACATCAATCATTCATTGTAGAAAATTCAATATATCAATCAAGAAGATGATGTTCTTGTTTGGAATGTATAGACAAATTCCAAGAATAATCTTCTCTCATTTATCATCATCTTGAGAAAAATATTACAAACTCATATCTCTTACCCAATCTATAATATGTAGCCGCATGTAAAATATATCTTCAATTTATTTGGATGCCTATATATGTCACATGTTTTGATATATTGAACTAATATCCTCTTTTTTATTCATAAACCTATGGCTTGGGGAATTTTTGTATATATTTGATTGTTCTATTGAATGAATTTCACTCAGTCTCTTTTAATATGAGGTTAGCATTGCTGGAACAGTCCCTCTTTTTAACTTTCAGTGATATTAGTATTAAAATTAGCAAATGATGGACATAAAATTATAATAAAAGGCACTTTCTGAGATTATATTGCTGATATCAAACATATCTAGCATTTTTAATAATATTAGTGATCATTGGGTTATGCTTTACTAGATATATGAGGAATATGCCTGTTGATACAGCCTCAGACAGCTTATGGATTGCCAATCCAATTTACTTAGAACTAATATAATATTTTTCAGGCTCAGTTACTTGTAAGAGTATTGGCTATGTTATCATGGCCTGGAAACGTCAGATAGATAAAAACTATAGAAATATTTTTTAACTACCTGTGAGCATAGAAACTAGTTTTTCTACCTAAAAAAGCAAGCAATTATTTTTCTCTCTTAGTAGTTATAAAAATTATGCACAAGCTGCCCCCAATTATCCAGCTATTATTATTCTCCCTTCCTTTCATAGAGACAAAGATGTTCCTCAACTCTACAGACTCCCAGGGAGAGGTATAAGAGTTTCATGATGTTGTCTGTTACATCCCCGGCTTTCCTATTTCTGAGTGGTGGAAAGCTTTTCTGTTCCAGCTGAAGAAATATTATTCAAATAGTTTGAGACATTACATACTATAATTAAATTGCATTATATTGCATTATAATGTTATATGATATGATGTTATTTATAAATTACCATTGTGTCATATCATATTTTGATATCTGAAAAAAAAGCCCTATGTTAATAGTCATCAGGCTCTAATGCTAATTCCATTTCTTTGGGAAAATGTTTTAACTTCTCTGAGTACTTGTTCTATCTTTCAAGATTTGTGTTTCAAAATAGAGTATGTATTTTATAGAACTATAAAAAATAATTAGATAACATAATATTATGTTATATTTTATTAATTAAACATTTATTTTAAGTTACTTCTATAGTATTGAAACACTTTGAATTATCTCTAATGCGAGCTAGAATTGCATTTTGTTATCATGAACAGATCTAGTTAGCACAGATATGGTTAGGATTTGAATCCTTATAGATTTAACTTAACAGTCCAGTGATATTTTATGAACTGAATTTCCTTGTATATTTATGATTCAATCAATCTCAAGGATCCTAAAAGAGCTTTTGTAATTTTACATGAAGTCTTTCATACTGACCCTTGAGTAAGACACACAATTTAAGAGTGTTAGTTCACATGAATAAAATATAGTCCATAAAGAACCATCTCTAAGATAAATCTCCTGTCTCCTTTATGCTAATCAGCCCACAAAGAAAAAAAAAATAGATGCTCACACATCATAGTAAAATAAACCATATTAAAGTGGCATTATGATAACTATTTAAAAATGAGTCTGTAGGCTATAACAATATAAGCAACATTTACTATGTTAATCATAATCATGTTTGAAATTTTATGAAAAAAGGGATATTGCAAAGGCTTGGTACCTATTGTGGTACGTAAAATAAAATGGTTATTTCATAACTTGGTTTTGAAATTCAAAGAGAAGAAAGAAGGAAGTTTTAATACGTAGGGCATTAAAGTTAGATAGTTTGGTGACAACACAAGCAGAAGCAGATATAGAGACTGCCTGGGGGAATGCAAAACAAATAAGCTAATTAGAGAGGAACTTGTATTTTTGTCATTAGGGTAGGGAGGGAGAGATGGAAAAAGCCTCATCAGGTGAGACAGCTCCAGATAAAAGCACAAGCTCAGCTGCTTGCATGTACTTTGTCTTGGACACTTTTCTCTCTTGTCTTTCGCAGGAAAGCTATTGCAGGTGACTCAGCATAGCCAGGCCACTCTAGAGGAAAAGCAAAAAGGTCCAAAATATGTACCATCACCTTGTTGAAAATGGTGAATTTAGACAATTAGTAATTACTTCCTGTTTTATTTGCTCCCAATTGTTCTATTTAACTGTAAGATATAAAGAGAGTCTTTGTAGAAATACAATGAAATTACAAATAAAGTTGTTATAAATTGTTACCTAAAAATAACTACTTTTAATAGAGGAACAATATATGGAACTAATCTTTTTTTTTTTTTTTTCATTCTACTTGTAGAAAACTAAGTTTTCTGTATTATATTGCAAATAATTTATATGTTAAAAACTAACTTATGTGTGCTTATGTAGATTTAAAAATCAAAACTAAATATAATCACCCTGATCTCTTGTAAAATTCCCTAAGACCAATTTGCCTGTTTCCCACAGGTAATAAAGGTCTTTCTTGAAAAATAGTGAGGAGTGTTAAATATTCATGTTTTACATTTTAATTTAATGTGTAGTTTTAATCTACAGTATGGGTTGGCAAACTTTTTCTATAAAGGGCAAAATAGTAAATATTTTAGGCTTTTCAGGCCATTTGGTCTCTGTTACAACTACTATACTTTGTCACCGAAGAATAAGAACAGTCATAGAATGTAAATGATTGAGCATGACTGTGTTTTGATAAAACTTTACTTACAAAAACAGATGGAGGGCTGGGTTTATTTTGTGAGCTGTCATTTATTAATCCTGGATATATAGAGTATTTAAATTAATGATATGAAACACAGCTGCATTTCTATCTGTAAATTTTAAATTCATAAAAGAATTCTCTGAGCCTTATAATTATTCTCTCTTAGACTGTTGTCTCCACTGGACTATGAATTCCTTGATGGTAAGGATCCTGCCATAGTCAACTGTGTATATATAAAATGACTTGGATGAGAGTCTCTATTTCATTGAAAAATATTTTCCATTTTAGAAGTTTTGGGTCTACTTTCTCTTTTCAGATAGCATCTCAAGGATCAAAGATTTTTAGGGGCGCCTGGGTGGCTTAATCATTAAGCGTCTGCCTTCGGCCCAGGTTATGATCCCAGGGTCCTGGGATTGAGCCCTGCATTGGGCTCCATTGGCCTCCCTGCTCCATGGGAAGCCTGCTTCCCCTCTCCCACTGCCCCTGCTTGTGTTCCCTCTCTCACTGTATCTCTTTCTGTCAAATAAATAAAATCTTAAAAAAAAAAAAGAACCAAAAGGATCAAAGATTTTTAACAATTTGAATAATGAAGCATGAGACATATAAGTGAAGAAATTATAGTCTTTTTTCATCATTTTAAATAAATACTTTTATCACCTTCTGTACAAGATGTATTAGATTAAGCTTTACCTAGACCCAACTTTCAATTTATAACTCTCAACATAGCTGAGGCCATTTCATCTCCTGTAGACTCAAGACATCTAGCTCCAGCCACACAACACACAAACTTTAGGCTCCATAAATTGTTTTGTTGTTGGTCCAGTCCTCTGTATTATTCTGATATTATGACTTATGGGGTAAAGTATCTTTATGGGCTTTAATTCTTGCTAATTTTTCTATTTAATTTTTTTTTCTGGTGAACTACTGTCTTCAACCTGAACCACTATACCTTCTTTTTATGAGTTATTCTCCACAGTATTGAAGTCTTCACTTGTACCTTACTCTCCCTTTCAAGATGTCTTAATTCTGCGTTATATGCATCTGTTGGGATTGCTGCTATTTTATCTAAAATTCCTTATTACTAATTTATTTGTTCCTATATCATCTGAGGATTCTTTTCTTACCGGTCATATCTTCTCCCAAGGCAAACACCAGGAGCTGGTTCAGCTGTGGTGTATTTATTTGATTCCATTGGATCACTCCAGTGTGGTAAGTTCTGACCTCTTGTTAAAATCTGTATTCAGTTATAATTAAGTAGTGCTTCTCTGCATGTCTCAAGGTATAACGATTTTCATATTATAGGAAATAGAATTTTATATTTTCTTAATTTCCTACAACTTTATGGTACATTTTTTTTTCTAGCCATGGAAAATTTGAATCACTTGACATATTTGAAATTAATGAACAAATTTGAAGTTATTATTTGACATATTTGAAATTAATCAGTTTTTTCATAAAATATGTTTTTTCCCCAGCTCTGATTATATTTTCTGCCACTTAATATCAATGAGCAATATTTCACCACTTACATATGGCTTTAATATACATTAAAACTAAAAATGAAAGGACAAATGCACTATTTATGATATGGAAACTAACAGAAACAATATTCATCCTTACCTCCTATTTTTTTGTTCAAAAGAAAGTTTTTGTTGTTGTTGCTATAAATCTAAAACAGCTCACATTTTCTATGCTATTTCAAATAATATGAATTTTCTATGCACACTTATTTAATGGGGACAATTTAGGCTTAATTGAGATCGAGTAAAACAAACTCAGTATGCTGAAACAGACTGAATTAAAGTATAAGAAGTATAGCTCAAATGGAATCCACAATACACAAGTTCAGTTACTAGGACTAGGTTACTGGATGAATTAGCAGCAAAGTCATCTTGGTATTGGAACTAAGATTTGTGGAAAAGAGCCAATTAAATATATCTTGTCTTGAATTGGAATTAGTTCTGGGTAATGTAGAAGTTTTGAGTCTGATGTTCTGGTGTTTGATAGATTTAGAATATAGTCTAATTTGTACATTTTCTAAATATAGCAAACTTCTGGTAGTTTTGGGTTTTTTTGTTTTTTTAAACCTTATCTATACCTCAGTGTCTACCTACACAAAAGGGAAAAATAATAGAACATACATTTCAGTCTCTGAAACTTTAGTGGACTCAGTATTGCCCTATTAAAATTTCTGTTGCTAGGCTACTTACAGGTGTTGGAATTTTTGCTAATATATCTGAAATCACTTATTGATAACATGAGATATTAAGATTCTAGGAGATGATGAATATATAGCCCTTAGCAAAGTACCTGGATTATTGCAAATGTTAAAGAGTTTTAATTACTAAATATTATTCTTACCAATCATTGTTTCTGTAGGAAGGTCTGGTTGAGTAAGTAGAAAGACCTATTTTGTAATGGATACTTGAATGAGAGAGGGAAACAAGTCATAAGAGATTCTTAATGATAGAGAATGAACTCAGGGTTGATGGAGGAAGGTGGGTGGGGGATGGGCTAGATGAGTGTTGGGTATTAAGGAGGGAGCTTGTTGTGATGAGCACTGGCTGTTGTATGTAAAGTGATGAATCATTGAATTCTACTCCAGAAACCAATATTGCACTGTATTTTAACTAACTAAAATTTAAATTTAAAAAAGGGTAGTATTAGGTAAAAAATATACCAATGAAAAACAGCAGCAGTTCTCAGGTAGAAACAAACTTGCAGTGTTTCAGAAACTAAAGCAGGTAGGAAATAGTATTCAATGGGAAGAGTGTTATAAAATGAAACCAATAATGCAGGGTTTATAGCTCATTTTTAAAGCACTGAAATTTATCCAAAGAGCAATGAGAAACCATTGAAGAATTTTTAAGCTGGGGATTAAGAAATAAAACTTTCTTTTTAGAGTATCATTCTAGTTCCTGTGAAGAGAATAGATTGTAGGTGGGGGAAGGGAGTCTAAAGGGGGACCAGGAAGAATGTGCTGCAGTTTTCCAGATGTGTAGCATCATTTTTTTCCACCAATATCTGTTTTCCCTCTCCTGTGACCATACATGAAAGACTAATTCTTGGATTCTTGCAGTTGCCTATTTCTGGACAATGCGGAGGCGCATATGTCCCTTCCAGGACAGATACATTTAATTTTTGGTTTGAAATCCTGTAATGAGTTGTTTTTGTTTTTGTTTTTTTTAATTATAGGGGATTGAGGAAGTTTACTATATTAATCAGAGTTATCCAAAAGGATAGAGGATATATGGAAAGATATTCATTATGAGGAATTCGCTTACATAATTGTGGAGGCTGAAAAATCCTAGCATCTATCATCTGCAAGCTGGAGAACCAGGAAAGCTGGGGTTGTAGTTCTAGTCCAAACCTGAAGATGTGAAACCAGGGAAGCCAATGAGGTAAGTTCCTGCCTGAGTCTAGAAGGCCTGAAAACCAGGAACTCTGATGGCTAAGGGCAGGAAAAGATGGGTGTACTAACTTAAGTAGAGAGCAAACTTGTACTTTTTCTGCCTTTTTGTTCTATTCAGGCCCTTCCTCAAAGGATTGGATAATTCCCACCCACACTGGTAAAGGAGATCCTCTTTACCCAGTCTACCAATTCAAATGCCACCGTCTTTTAGTAGCATCCTCACAGACACACTCAGAATGTTTTACCAGCTATCTGGGCATCCCTTAACCTAGCCAAGTCAATACATAAAAATCCACTGCCCCAAAAGATAAGATGGAGCCACAAGACAGAGGCATACAGAATCAGTAATTTGTGGCATGCATCAGTTGTCTGGCAGAGTTATCTGTATCCAGAGCCTATTTTGCATTAGCAAGAAATAAATCTTTGCTGTGTCAGGCTACTGAGCTTTGGGTGTTGCTTGATAAATTAGCCTATCTTAACTATCACATCAAGTGGGTGAAGATGGTTGTTTTAATTTGGATAGAAATGAAAAATCATGGGAATAGATGGAACAATCTAGGCGGAAACTTAGAGAGAGGAGACGAGAGAGCGTGGAACCCACCCCAAGGAATTCCTGTGAGGCACTGCAGACTCAAATGCCACAGGTGACAGGTAAATAATGTGAATAAATGAAGCAGACACTGTGATAAGAACTAAATATAATGACCCTCATCTAAATGTGATACTTGATATGCTCACATTTTTGCTTAATAGAATAATGGGAACAAGATTGCCAGTTTTCAAGAATTCCAATTTTTCAAGGGATACAGATTTTTAAATTTTAATTCTCTCAGTTTTTAAAATTGCCAATTTATCTTATTAAAAATTAAAGAAAAATTAAAGAAATAATGTGAATCCATCGTATAAGGAAGGCGTAATCAAGTAAAATCTGTGGACCTCTGGTTCACCCATACCATCAGCCGACTATATTCAAATTTTATTTTCCCTAAATACATACATACATACACAGGCAGACACACACACATTCTATTTTTTCTGCCTTATATAAATTCTGGTTTTTCCTTTATTTTGCACAAGATGGCACAAAAAAGGAAAGTAGGGAGAATGAAATGAGAGAGAGAAGAAAATCAAAGCATGCATTGTTTATGGACAAGTGGTCAAGAAGAATTAATTTCCTTAAGAATCTGCTGCTCTTGGGACACCTGGGTGGCTCATTCAGCTAAGCATTTGACTCTTGATTTTGCCTCAGGTCATGATCTAGGGTCATGAAATTGAGTTCCATATCTGGTTCTGCACTGAGTGTGGAGCCTGCTTGAGAGTCTCTTTCTCTTTCTCTCTCCCTCCCTCTGCCCCTCCCCCACTTTCTCTCTCTCTCAAAGAAAAAAAGAAAAGAATCTGCTGCTCTTTTACACAGCCTAACCAGCAGGACAGAGAAGAGGGTGACCCGATGCCTGTAATGATAATTTCTCAACTTTAAAGATACCATGACCTAAAATCTGGAACTGTTACGTAAATATAATTTATCTACTAAGTGTATGCGTGTGTGCATGTAACTGCTCCATCATGAGCATGTAGTTATTTCAGTATATTATATATATGGGAATTGGAGGAGAATTAAGGGGCGGAACCTTATTCTCGAGGACAATGTATACATTTTTAACAATATCTTTGTTAAAAGTGGTTGCAATAGAAACAATTTGCTATTGAAATAAACATTTTCAGCAGTTCTTTTAGAACCTTCTAAGTTCATGTGGAGTAGAAAATGGCAGCAGTGGAAGATGGAGCAGAAGGAAACTGGCAGTCCAGCACACACAGACAAAAAGGAATGTGAACCGGCAGTTAAGCAGCATGAAGGATAGAATGGGAAGCTCAGAAAAATGGAACAAGGTTTCCAGAAAAAAAGAAAAAAAAAAAGACTAGGGGAATAGAGAAGAAGTAAGATTCAGAGAGACGATGGACTCTGAGAAACAAACTGAGGGTTCTAGAGGGAAGGGGGGTGGGAGGATGGGTTAGCCTGGTGATAGGTATTAAAGAGGGCACGTTCTGCATGGAACACCGGGTGTTATGCACAAACAATGACTCATGGAACACTACATCAAAAACTAATGATGTAATGTATGGTGACTAACATAACATAATAAATAAATAAATAAATAAATAAATAAATGAAAATTGCTGACAGTTTTTCCAAAATAGAAGATCTAAATTCTCAAATGGCACTCCCTCCTGAGTGCCAAGTAAAATAAATATTAGTTAAGAAATCCACAGCTCAATACAAGCTAATGGACATAAGAAATCATTACACAGAAGGAAAAAATTCTAAAAGGTTCTGAAAGGAAAAACAAAGGACCCTACAAAGTATGGCAATGAGGGAAAGATGAAAAGAAAAAAGAAAAAAGAAAAAGAAAAGGAATTGAAATAATCAGTTTGGAAATGAACTAATTTATGTCAAAGTTATAAAATACATGAATCACTTGATGTCTTTTCCCACCATTGTTCCTATGGCAAACTTTGCCAGTCAGTCATAGCACATTTCCCTTGAGCTAAAATGTGTCCTCAGCACTTATCCCAACACGGTGCTTGGCATCTGAGATGAGCCGTAGTTTCCATTCCCGGGTGGCTAAAACAGAGTATGGAGGATGGCAGATTTCAGGTAGTCACAAGAAAGTTTCACCTTTTTGCAAAAAGAGTATCTTTTCTCTGTCTGTCATGGCCATTCACACAGGTTTCATAGCCCAGTGACATCTGTGCCTCTTCCTGGCAGGATTTTCTAGCCACGTGGCACCCTCATTCAACTGTGACTGGATATTCACTCAGCCTCCTTTCCTTGTCTCCGTTATTGGGTATCACTGCTTTTCATACTTTCCTTTTATTTATGTTCTAGTGCATGAGAAGTAAAATACCTCACTTTTATATTTTTTCCATACTGTTATTAGTATGGAA
Organism: Phoca vitulina; assembly: GCF_004348235.1. NCBI lineage: Eukaryota > Metazoa > Chordata > Mammalia > Carnivora > Phocidae > Phoca > Phoca vitulina. The sequence goes on from NW_022589706.1 coordinate 47,708,183, forward strand.
TGTCTGACAGGTTTTCCTAGTTTACATCATAGATGCAGTTTTATCCTAATTTTATACCATGTCCATTTTCACAAATATGTACCAATTAAGAGAAATGTTGCCATTTTCCTTGAAAGCTCTTCAGATGTCTCCTTCTGATATTCCTAAACTATGAAAGGTTTTCCTGATGTTCAATAGTGGAAAAAAATTTACTATAAATCCTAAAACTACTGGGACTATGGTATTATTATATTATAGTGCTTCTCAAATATTTCCATCAGAGGAATTCTTATGACAGGGGAGAAGGAATGCTTACCTCCAGTTCTTTGGAGTCATAACCTAAACAGCCTTGACGAGCGAATCACTTTTTTTTTTATTAAAAGTTATATCAAATAGAGCATGAAAATATTTTCAAACAGTTACCATATCAATGTAGTTTTAACTTAAAAATGATTCAGAATCACCACTGACTAAACAGACAAAAAAGGAACATTGTATTTATTCTGAAACTAGATGCATTACTCCCTTTATACATTACCCATTAATTCCTTTTTTTTTTTTAAGATTTTATTTATTTGACAGAGAGAGACACAGCGAGAGAGGGAACGCAAGCAGGGGGAGTGGGAGAGGGAGAAGCAGGCTTCCCGCGGAGCAGGGAGCCTGATGCAGGGCTCCATCCCAGGACCCTGGGACCATGGCCTGAGCCGAAGGCAGACGCTTAACGACTGAGCCACCCAGGCGCCCTACCCATTAACTCTTTTCTGGAAGGTGCTATACATTAGTTTGAAAAGCCCAGTTCTGTGACAATCATCAAATATGAAATATATTTTAAGGTAATGTAAACAAAGAAGTATTTCTTATTAAATGATAATAATAAAATAATCTCAATTTTATGGGAAGACATGAAAATTCTTTCAGAAAATCCCTGTAGTTACTTGTTGCTATCAAGTCCATATCATTTTAAGATACATTTTGTTTTGCATCACTACCTACAACGTAGGTTAAAAAGTAATGGTAAAGTATATCAAAGCACGTGGGCTTCACTAACAGCAAAACAAAATCAACTAATTCCATGAGGTGTACAGCAGTTACTGTTTTCAGAATAGGTTTCTTAATTTATGAAGAATGCATAATACAACTATATATTAACTATCTACAAACATAATGCAAAATAATTAATACTCTACAGATCCCCTCACAATTGTGTGAACAGTGGAATACTAACACAAAATAGTTGGCAAGGAATGCAAAATGAGATTGCCTAATGCCATTTTCCAAGGTGAATAAGGAATCTTTTTCCTAATAAAACAACTTTTATGTGCCTTCTATTCTTTTTTTTTCCAAATCTAGAACATTTATTTCCAATATTAAACCTAATGTCTGTATATGCCCTCTATTCTTAATTTTTATTTAGTAGCAGTATTTGAAAGTATACCATCAACATATATGATGCATTCACATGGGTTGTAAAAACAAATCTTAAATGATGTACTTTTTATATTTGTAAGCAATTTATTGTACATTTTATAAGGTCTGTTTATTTTACTTTTCAGTCTGACCTTTGGTGTGAAACCAGAATTATTTCTTAAAAACAAAATAATGCAATTAGCTTAAAGTTCTAAGTTTTGTTCTGCCATTTGTGTGTGTGTGTGTGTGTGTGTGCATGCACACACACGTGTGTACTTCCTTGATCCATATGTAGTTTGAAGCTTTGAAAGAAAGTGGAGGTCTAGAAGTTTAATTTATGTTATTGTTAGAAATTCAATATTTGAAAAATATTAAATTTGAGAAGCAGTGTAAAAAATGTGATAAACCTAGAGCTCTTCTAAGTTCTATCACTAACTGTATAATTTTACAAAAATCATTTGACCTAAATTCACACCTATAATGTGATTGAAGATGAGCTTTGTTTTCCTTCTAGAACTAAAGTTCTACTTGTTGATATAATTACATTCTGTGGCACTGACAATATTTCAGCAGCCTAGTGACTTATAGTACATTGTTTCAGGGAATGTAAATCATCAAAAGAATTTTACAAAACCATTTCTGGCAATTTTTACTGCTTATTGAAAATTTCTTGATGGCTGAGTTCTTCAAAAGTGACAACTAACAATTAATTGTATTTTTTCTCACTACAGATTTCAAGAAAAATACTGACTACAACCAGCATTTAAGACCCCAGGAAATGTCACTGCTTTTTCTTCAGAAGGCATAGAATTTGGATTTACCAAAGCAGTGTGGATTAATATCTTGATATGCACACTTAATGGAATATACGAAGGTATAAAGTCAGCCCACACAATAATAAACAGTTAAATAAATGTTGCACAGTTGAGGCCTTCAACAATACTTTGGATCACTCTTTTTTTTTTTTTTAGAATTTAAAAGCACACAAAAAAACACTTAAGCCTATTCAGTGTTATTTCAACTTTATTTCATTTACTAATGTCCTTTGATGGACAATTTGGAAATTTTAAGAAAACGGTTTTACAAATGTTAAAATATAAATAGTGATTTCTCCCAGTACATGATGATAATACATTATTAGAATTTACACTTTGGTATAGAATTTAATGATTTAACTTTGATGATATGGGCTGATATAGAACACTGAAGTCAGTGTCCTCTATTTAAAGGTTATTACAGAAAGAACTAAAGATTGTGGATATTTGTTTTCTGGATGGGCTGCAGGCATTTCGCAGAGCCATATGCATTGAAATGGAAATACTGGCTGATATGGAATTTTAGTAAAATCCAACTCTACTTTGATTTAGAGCCGAGTTTCAAAGACAAAAGGAAATTTGGAAATGAAGCTGCAAATAAATTTCTACACAATTTGTCATAGCAAAAAGATAGGAATAACAAGATCTTATAAAATCGAGTAACATTAGCATTATTGTCAGCTGTTAAGTCTATGGATGAAAGTGCAAAATGACAGATAAAAATAATAAAAAACAAAACCTAAGTAAATCAAGCATTAATTCATGAGTCATGGGTAGTTTCCTTCTTGTGATCTGTAATTGTATTGAAAGATAGTGATTTATAAATGTAAATCTCCGTTGTTTTCAAAACCCCTTGAGACAATGTTTTTATTTGTTTTGTCTTCTCTGCCCCTCCCCTCTCTTCACACAACATGCACACATGCTCACACACTCACTCACTCACAGAATCTTACAAACCAGGAGGGGTGCAACCAACATATTCATCTCAACACAAATCCTTCATTTCTGCATTGGTATCAGAAATGAAGTTCGACTAAGAACAGAGGAGGAAAATCAAATTAAAAAAAGAGAGAGAGACAAACAACAAATAACAAATGCAAAGATTACAGATATTAAAAGTAGTTTAGGGGGCGCCTGGGTGGCTCAGTCGTTAAGCATCTGCCTTCAGCTCAGGTCATGATCCCAGGGTCCTGGGATCGAGTTCCACATCGGGCTCCCTGCTCGGCGGGAAGCCTGCTTCTCCCTCTGCCTCTCCCCCTGCCGTGTTCCCTCTCTCGCTGTGTCTCTCTCCGTCAAATAAATAAAATCTTAAAAAAAAAAAAGTAGTTTAGCAAAGTCTATTTCTCTATTTATCCCCTCTTTTAAGCTCTTATAATTTTTTGTTGCTACTATGTTTACTGCTAGAAATAAATATTCTATTATATCTCAATAAAGCTGGGATAGAAAGAAATAAAGATTCTAGTTTCCCTTGCTCTCTTTTAAAAAATTTGGAAATTTTAAAAATTATTTTTAAGAACTCAATAGTGCTTAGAGAGGAGATGCAGCTCTCTATTTTTTGTTGTTCTTTTTTTTTTAAAGATTTTATTTATTTATTTGATGGAGAGACAGTGTGCAAGCAGGGGGAGCGACAGGCAGAGGGAGAGGGAGAATCAGGCTCCCCGCCGAGCAGGGAGCCCGATGCAGGGCTGGATCCCAGAACCCTGAGATCATGACCTGAGTGGAAGGCAGACGCTTAACTGACTGAGCCACCCAGGTGCCCCTGTTCTATTTCTTATAGTAATGATTAAATTCTATAATTGCAAAAGAGCCACAGAAAAAAGCAATAGAGAACTCAAATATATCTCTGGGGTAAATCTATTGTCACTATTTGGTGAACATCATTATAGATATTTCTTTATGCATCTGTACATAGAGAAGGATGGCTATATATACATACATGCATGGATAGATGAATGGATGGAAAATAAATAGACTGATAGATACATGTTAAGATCATACTTTTAAAAGGTATTTATGAATCATTAAATGAAAGCAATTGATCTTTCTTAGCATGACAGTATTAGGGCTGAGTGTTGTTTTCTAGTCAATTTTCTTTAATCTGAACCATATGTCCTGAAAATACATGGGTTGCAGAAACTTGGTTTGGGTTGAGGGTAGCTTTCGAAAATTCTAGGGGTGGGGGGCATACAAATTATATTCCAGAGAACTGCCTAATTCCTGAGGTTAGGCGATGCTATAGCCCTGCCAGTCTTTTGTGCTATTTTTTTCTAGAGGCTATCAAATACATATATTAAGGCTTATTCCATTCCATCAGGGTGTGTTTTCAGTCTCATGAGATTCTGCCCACTTTCCCTGTTCTTTTACCTGGCTGAAAAGTGACATGCTCAGTAGCCATTCATTCTGGTACCTTAGTATGGTACTATTAGTATGCAGCACTGTCTAGGCTCAATGTTTTTGCCCCACATTTTCCACAGCATCTATTCATGACTCACCCATCTCCATCCCAATCAACTCTGAGATGGGAAGGCATTGGTAAGAATTCTTAAGATTGATCCCATTCACCTGCTTATCTCAGTGCTGTTTGGCTGGAGGAGGTCCTGACCAAGAGTCTTTTGTTTCTTTCCTTAATAGCTGCATTTTTTCCCCTTGACAGTTCATTTATTTTCCTCTTATTTATTTGATGTTGGTACATACACATATAAGAAAATTTTAATATATTTTTGTTTATTTCATTGGGTACAGGGAAAGGCAACATCTACAATTCTGTTCTATTCTGTCTCACTCACCCTAGGTCTAGCTTTTAATATATTATGTTTGCAGGCATGCAGACACACACCCTAATAGAAGATGTATATAGGTTAGAGGTATGAAGTACACTACTTTCTAAATCCTATTTCAGGCATTTATTAGATTAAAATTTCATTTTGTTCAAAAGGAAAAATGCCCAACAAATTATAACTTATGCTTCCTCACCCTTTTATGAACTTGCGTTGTACATCATTTCATCCAGATGTTGGCAAGTTAATCATAATCTGAGCATGCTTCACAAACTTGAACATTATTTCTGAAGTATTGTGAATTCTTCCCTAATCCAGATCCTCTATCCCAGCTCCAAGAAAAACACATAGCAAACCTTGGAGCATGCATTAACTAAATGTTATTCAACGAGTTATTTTTTTAAACCTAGTTTTCTTATTATAAATAATTGCTGGATTCACTAAGTAAGCAGAGAACAATGAAAGTCTATACAACATAATATTAAAATTAAATTAAAATCCCATAATGAGTGACAGCTGAAGGATAATAGTGGATTATATTACACTAAGGCTGGCAGCAGTCTAGAAATCATTTTTCAATTTTAATATTTAAATGAATAGCAAGAGCTACATGTGCCTTATACCTATAACTATCTTATATTGACATCATTAATCCACATCAAACATTTTGGCATTATAGATCCAAGGCTGGCATGCCACTGACATTCAGTCTGGGGAACTTTGGAATGGCGCGGGGAGTCCTGAAGGGCAAAGGAGTGTTTGGGTGTCCTGAGCCCTATTTCTAGAGGGATGATGGAAGGACTGAGGCACCCGGGAGGGGGACAGCGGAGCAGCCTGCATGTAGTATGAGACCGCTGCTGCAAGCGTGTCTGTGCGTCTGAGCAGGTGAATGTGAGTGTGGTTTGTGTGGCATGTCACGTGTTCCCAAACGTGCACTTGCGGGGGTGGGGCTGTGCGTGGGAGCGAGCTTGCGCGGATCTCACTTTGTCCCCTCTACCCACGCTGGGTTCATTTTCTCTGCTGCGGGTGGGAGTGTGGCGTCTCCTTGTGCACGTGATGGGCCCGTGTTGTGGGAGTGTGCACCCAAACTTTAACTCACGTTTTGGCGTCTTGGGTGGTGGGGAGAATCTCGCAGGGTGCGCCAGGATCCCCGCGCGCTCAGTGGTCGGCCTCTGTGCGCAGCCAGGCCGCAGCGCACCCACAGGCGCGCACTCGTGGCCCCTGGCAGGCTCCGCGGCTGCTTCTGAGCCTGGCCCTGGGAGTCCTAACCACCGCCTGCTCCCTGCCTCACTGGGTGAGGCCACAGGTGCGCCCCCTCTCCAGGCCTCAGTTCCCCAACTCCTCCAAAGAGAACGGCTCTGGGCGGAGAAGGATTTGAGCCGGAGGGCTCAGAGACTTGGCGGAAAGCTCTGTGGCTGTTGGGGGCGGGGGTAGCAAGCCCAATCAGCCTGGGAAGGAAGTGCGGCCTACTGCTCTTGCACTGAGAATGGGGTTTTTATGCAGGATCAGATGGGTGTGTCAGGTCAGGGTAAGCATGCTGGAACCAATTTTAGAGAGGAGAACAAACCTAGGGACAGTAATATGCCAGTACTTCTGCCCAGGACGATGGGGGTGCCACTCCCCTCATTCTAAGCTGCCTTTGCTCTCTCCCATCCCAGGAGCCCCCCTGGCACGCACTGCAAGATGGCCCAGATGCTTTCAGCCAAGAAGACTAACGAGGCCCCAGTGCTCTTCCCCTCTGTTGCCTTGCTGGCCTGCACAGGCACGTGGATTCCAGGGCTATCTTGAGCAGCAGAGGCTGTGGGGTTGGGGGCCACTTGGTCTGCTGCACGCTCCACCGCCTCCTGTCAACAACTTCTTCAAGTCCGGGAGCCCATAAGACTACTGGCCGTCCAAGGCCCCCACCACGTCCAGGAAGGGTAAGTCTGGCTCAGCCGATGTGGCTGCTGGTGGGTGTGGAGAGATTCAGGCTGCCTGGCATCACCACCACACACTTCTGTAGGAATACTCCGAAGAACTTGGGGGAACTTACTTCAGAGTTCAGTTTCTCTCTAGTTGTTTGGGACTGGCTTGTCATTCTGAAGTGATGCCTATGTAGGAAGCGTCTAATTTAAATTCAGTAGGCCTATTTTTGAGAAATGTGTATATAGACAGTTCAGATTACATAATTTTTGCTTCTTTATGTTTCTGAAAAAAAACTTGTCAAAAAACACATTTTGGCTTAAAACCTCTGTATTATATTGTTACTGTTGCTTGATTGAATTGATTTTTATTTTTTCCTTCTTCTCCTTCATCTTTTCTTTTTCCCCCTAAAATATAATGGTCAAATACTTGTCTCTCTGGAGACTGTGATTTATCTGACGCTGTGTACCCTATGCTTTTTACATCAAAATACTAGTGCCCTTCTAATGTTAAGCACGTAGAACATTAATACATCCACCACTAGTTAAATAGGCTGCAGAAACACTGCCTGCTGAAATCCGTACTTGAATATTCACAACCTAATTAGCATATTAAAAAGTTAGAGTAGGACTGCATTTAACACAAAAAGAAAAAGTTTAACTTTGTTAAACCTGATAGTTACTAATTTTTTTTAGACTAGCTGATCTTGCACATTGTGGAGCTTATCATCAGGAATGTTTACTTTGTTGTTTTAGAGAAGTGATCATGGAGGGATTCTGTGAGGACAGGTAAGGTCCTGGTGAAGAGTAAAGAAGTGTTAGCTAAGCAAATGCAGGCTGAGATAAGAATTGTATTGGCAGTCAAAATATTTAACCAGCTGTCTACCCAACCACACTGGCACTGACCAGTCAGAGGATATCCATGCTGTGAAACTAGGTTTGTACCCTAAAGATGGATCTAAGAAGTCCTTCTGGCCTGGCATTAACCCCTTTCTTCCTTGATCATGGGGCATTTTGCAAGGGGCATTTTGGAGTCCCAGGGAAGGTATCAAGGTAGCCCAGGCAGTGGGGAGTGAGAAGCTCAGGAGCTCAGGAGATGGATGTTTGGCAATCAGCATAGAAGTATTTAAATATTTTAACAAATGTGCCAGTGTGTATCTGAATGTCAACTCTGCGTAAGAATGACCTGGCCTAAAGGACAAAGCAGAGAAAAGGAACAGAAAACAGAGAAGATATGTTGTCTTTTTTATTAAATTAAACAGCTGAGCTTTTTTTGTCTTGTGAAAGTTTACTAAGACATTCCGCTGTTGAGGCAGATGCAGAGGACCTGGGCAATCATTACATTTGGGTGATGGTGTAACAAAATCTTTTCTGATTCTGTCAAGGTGTCACTCCCTGAGAGGCTTTCTTCTCAAAATTAATAACTGAAGACTAAGCAGATTACATTTATCTGGAATACAAAGTTAGAATTCTTAATTTGTGTTCCTCCAGAAGCTAATGCTCAGACAGATTTCAGCCCTAGTAATTTTGGGGAGAGGTACAGGTAATCCTGCAGGAGGAGTGACGAAGTGATACAGGAAGAGAAGATAGTTAATGTGTGTGTTATGAAGTCAGTTACCACAGTAAGAAACTTCATTTTAATTCGGTTTAACTCCTGACTCAGAATTCTCTCTCTCAAGGGGTGAGGGCTCTGTGCTGTTTATTTATAGACTAGTTTCTGGGGGGTTATCGATTGAGGGCTGTCTCAGGGAGAAAGAAATGGTGTTGATTCACTGGCACTTACCTGTCTCCTGTGAGTAGAGGCAAATCCTCCTTCCAGTGGTCTGGGCGGTAAAAAACATGCTCGGATCCAGAAATACAGAAACTAGCACCTGGAAAGGTCAGAGGCATATGGGTGGCTGCTGCCGGTTTCTGTTTCTTTTGAGTTACCACTTAGGCTGACCTAGGATGTCCTCAACTCTGTCTCAGTGGAAAAAATAGACAATACAGCTTCTTTAATCAGATTACCTATACAAAATCTGCTTTGTCTTACCATAGTGTAGTGACCCAGGTTCAAACAAGAAACTCAAGATCATGGGAAAATGTTTAGTGTAGCTTATAATTAATTTGGAAAGTTCTTCCAAACCTATTCTCCTACCCCAAGCTTTGTGCTCTGGTCAACATGCCTGAGAATGTGCATAGAAAGGGAAATCCTTGGTGGTCTATGCATGGAGTTGGAATGGTGAGGAATCACTGCAGGGTGGACATGATATTTGTGTGAATGAAGAATACTAGCTTGCAATAGTAACAATGTATCAGTAGTAGATTGGTGAGCTATGACATATGTTTTCTCCACTGGACTACGATGTTTGAATGATTATCTGGCACAGTGGTCTTGGAATGTATAATAATTCTGGATGAGACACCCAAACGGGTTAATGGAGTTTCCACTTATCCGGAGTGTGTTTGCTTGAACTAAATTTTATTTTGAATGGAAAAATAAAGGTGAAAGACTCATAATCCAGACACTGGAAATAATACTTAAAAACCAAAGATAAAAAGACAGCCCACTATAAAAGTAGATAAGACTTGTATATGTTCTCTTCAAAGATAGCTCAATGATCAAAAAATATTAATATGTGGAATTAGCATGCAGGGCATTGCAAACTAAAATCACAGTAAGGTATTACTATTGTACCAAAATAAAGGGTTGGCATTAAAATTAATCACAATATTAAGTATGGCTGAAGATGTACAGAGATAGAAATTTTCATGCACTGGGTGACAAAAATATCTTGGTTTGCCTAATGAAATCCTGGCTAAAGTTAATTGTCCCAGCATACTTGTTTTAAAGGACCTTTTTTTCATTTTCAGAAGTATATTAGTTTGAAAATAAATTTTATGGACAAATTACCTGAACTGTAGATTAGAGTGGAAATTGGTACAACCACTTTTTTTTTAATTTTTGATTTTTTTTATTATTGTTATGTTAATCACCATACATTACATCATTAGTTTTTGATGTAGTGTTCCATGATTCATTGTTTGCATATAACACCCAGTGCTCCATGCAGAACGTGCCCTCTTTAATACCCATCACCAGGCTAACCCATCCCCCCACACCCCTCCCCTCTAGAACCCTCAGTTTGTTTTTCAGAGTCCATAGTCTCTCATGGTTCGTCTCCCCGTCGAGTTGCCCCCCTTCATTCTTCCTCTCCTGCTATCTTCTTCTTCTTTTTTTTTAACATATAATGTATTATTTGTTTCAGAGGTACAGATCTGTGATTCATCAGTCTTACACAATTCACAGCGTTCACCATAGCACATACCCTCTCCAATATCTATCACCCAGCCACCCCATCCCTCCCACTCCCCACCACTTCAGCAACCTTCAGTTTGTTTCCTGAGATTAAGAATTCCTCATATCAGTGAGATCATATGATACATGTCTTTCTCTGATTGACTTATTTTGCTCAGCATAACACCCTCCAGTTCCATCCACGTCATTGCAAATGGCAAGATTTCATTCCTTTTGATGGCTACATAATAGTACAACCACTTTTGAAAAGCTTTTCATTTTCTGTTATATTGCAGACTATGCATAGCTTACCTTTCTCTTCATTTCCTTTCCCTTTCTTTTCCTTCCCTTCCTTTCTCTTCTTGAAATTTCTTTTTGAAAGCCATTAAGTGAGTCCATGGACGGTAGCTTGCTGCAAATGAGAGGAGTCTGTGTCCTAAAGTGGGGTTTAAGAGCCCATGTGGGATGGGCGAGCATCTGGGAGTGTCTGCCATGGGATGTTAAAGCCTGAAGAATGTAAGAAACCATTTGTGGGTTGTGCTAGTATAGGGTATTGGAACCTGAGTGGAGGTCATTTAGATAGGGAGGAGAGTGTCACTGATGGTAGTAGACTGGTTACATTAAAGAGGTTTAATTATTAAAAAACCATTGGATATTATTATTCCTGTAGTACAGATGGAAGAAGGAACTCTCAGAAAGATGAAGTTATTTGTATGTGATTTTTCAGCTAAGAGGTAGCAGAACTGGGTATAAAATTTAGTTGTAAGATCCAAGTTCAATAATCTTCTTAACTGTAACATGGTTTCTAGTGCAGTGCTTGACATATAGTGAGCGTTCAATAAGAGTTATTAAGTTAAATCATAATATATGGGTGGAGTTTCTTCTGTGCTCCAGCAATGCTCTGTTTATTAATTCATTTCTGTAACTGTGGCATTCTGTTGTAAATGAGTATGTATGTTTGCCTTTCCTACTGCACTGAGTTCTTTAGGGACAAGGACAACATCTTATTCATCTTTGTATTACTATTGCCTAGCATGATGTCATAAAATGAGTGTGCAATAATAGTAGCTGAATTAATAAATAATCTACTTGGAAAACCAGTGCTGATGTGCCTGGAGATAAATCAAGAGGAAATAATTGCTTTAGCTTCATGGTGCTTACTATAAGTGTATAAGTATATGGCTACTCTAAAAAGTCTTTTATTCTCTGTAGAAGCACTCTCAATTAATTCCCCTCTCAAGGCTTGTTATAGAGATTTGAGATTTAAACTTTATAAAGAAGGTGATGCTGTCCTACCAATATGGCAATAAATCCTCTTCTAGCAATTAAAATCCTATAATTGCTTTGTTTCCTAAATTCTGTAATTAAAAATTCAACTTATTATCATTTGGAAAAAGGAGCAAAAGTGAATGTGGAATTATATTTTAAAATAGATATTTTTTCTTGTTGCAAATGGGCTCAGATTGCTAGTTCAGCTTTAAGATCAAATAATGGTATACGAATGCTTAATGGTATTAGAATAAATCTTACAACTTCTCTTTGGTATCATGTTTATCATATGACTGTTTTAATTTCCCTAGATTAATTTCCTTTTCCTTTGTTCTTCATATTTATATAGAATCTACCTGAAATGAATATTGAGGTGGGGGGTGCAGAAATCAAAGCAAAGAGATATGCTCTATGAAATTTAGATCAATATAATTTAATAGCAAAAAACTTTGATTGTACCCAAATAGTAAGAGACATTATAATTGATTTAAATTTTCCCTCAGGCCCTCAAAGAATCAATAAAAATATGTAAAAACCTAATTATAAGTGTATGGAGACTAGTGACAGTGTTGATCAATACGACATTTATATTGTATTACCTATTAACACAAAATTACTACAAGTTAAAATAAAAAAGATATCACTAAATAGTAACAAAATGCTTTTAAATTAGAGATAAAGCTTGAAAATTTCTTAAAATTGTTCATATCCCACCAAATTAACAATTTAAAGGCTTTAATTTATACAAAAAGAGACAAAATTTTTAATGCAAAAATGCTCATTTCAATGAACACAATCTTCTCAAGTTCAAAATTTTGTCTCTTTTTATATATAAATGAAGACTTCTAAATTTATTCCAGATGTTTCCAAACCATTCACTTGAAGTTTCCATCGGACTCTTGGTTTGGGCTCAGGTCATGATCTCACGGTTGTGGGATCAAGCCCCGCGTGGGCCCGTGCTCAGTGTGGAGGCTGCTTCAGATTCTTTCTCCTACTCTCTGCCCTTCCCCACTAGCACGCGCTCTCTCTCTCTCTCTAAAATAAATACATAAAATCTTTAAAAATAAATAAACATAACATGCTGCTATAAACAACTATAAAACTGGACAAAATATACTTTTTTTGCATTGGACAACATTAGACAGCATAGGACTTTGGTCCTTGAGAAAAGGGAAACATATGAGGTGAGCTCTACATTTATCCAGGCTCTTTGAATAGGGGCATATTTGAAACCATAGAACAAGAAGTGAAGCTTGAAAGTAGTGGTCTTGCTCGGTGGGGGAAGCAAGGGTTGGAGTTCATACTGCTAAAGCTTTGGAATTTTAAAATGAATATGAAATAAAGTATTTTCAGATTAAAACAAGCTTTGGGATATATCTCTAATAGAACTGCCTTGGGCGCCTGAGTGGCTCAGTTGGTTAAGCAACTGCCTTTGGCTCAGGTCATGATCCTGGAGTCCCAGGACTGAGTCCCAGGATCGAGTCCCACATTGAACCTGAATCTGTTTCTCCCCCTGACCCTCCCCCCTCTCATGTGCTCTCTCTCTCTCTCATTCTCTATCAAATAAATAAATAAAATCTTTAAAAAAAAAAAAAAAGAACTGCCTTATAAGACGTGTTCATGTAAGTTAATCATGCTCATGGGAAATGTTATCATAAGAAAACTTGGATCTATTTGAATGGTGAATACTGAATGAGTAAATATATGGGGAAATGTAACAGATTCCCCCCTCATTTCTTAATTTATTCAAAATAAAATTGATTCCTTAGAGTAAAAATAATATCATTGCATTGTGGGGTGTATAGGACACGTAAAATTAGATGTACACTAGTACCAAGGACTGAGAGAGCTAAATGGGGACATACTGTTGCAGGGTTCTTACACTATATGTAATGATATAATAGCAAGTCAAGGTACACAATGATAAATAAGGTACACACACTGTAATCACTGGGGAACCACTAAAACACAAAATAACAAAGTATAGCTGACCAGTCAATAAAGGAAATAAAATTCAATATTAACAATATTTAGTGAATCCAAAGGAAGGTAAGATGAGAAGAAAAAGCATGAAAAAGAACAAAGTGACAAATAGAAAACAATTCTAGCAAGATTATAGAATTAAATCCTACCATATTGGTAATCTTATTACATTTAAATGACTAATCACTTCAACTGAAAAGCAGAGAATTTCAGAATGCATACAAAAGCAAGACCCAGGGGCGCCTGCGTGGCTCAGTTGGTTAAGCAGCTGCCTTCAGCTCAGGTCATGATCCTAGGGTCCTGGGATTGAGCCCTGCGTCGGGCTCCTGGCTCAGCAGAGAGCCTGTTTCTCCCTCTCCCTCTGCCTGCTGCTCTGCCTACTTGTGCTCTCTCTCTCTCTGTCAAATAAATAAAATCTTAAAAAAAAAAACAAAAACAAAAGCATCATAAAAGCACAGACATGTTGTGATAGAAATGATAAAAAAAAGATATATCAAGAAAATAATAGTCATCAGGAAGCTGGGGTGGCTATATTAATATCTGATAAAGTAGACTTTAATCTGATAAAGTAGTTCCCAGAAGTAAACATGAATATTTTATAAAGATTAAAGTTAAATTCAACAAAAAGGTGTAAATGAGTCTGCCTCTACTCCTGAGCCTCAAAATAAATAAAAGAAAGAACAACAAGGGACAAAAAAGAAGAGTATGAAATTGAACTATGAAAATTTATCAAAAAGGAAAAGAAAGAGAAGATTGAAGATCACACATATGCCTAGGAATGTTTAGAATTCAAGAAAAAAAAAATGTCTGTTGATGTGAGCTTTTAAAGAAGGCTTTGCCATCACAGTGGAAACAAGGGAATACATAGCCACTTAGTGGCTCTCATGTCTTCATATTCTGAGATGGAAAGTAGTCAAAAGGAAGCTGGTTGGACAAGGAGAAGTTGAGTTAGACAATACTGAATCTCAAATAGAATATATCAGTGCACACAGAAATATCAGTATTTAGAATTTTTCCTTTATATTAGAGATTGATATTTGACCTCACACGTAGGAACTGGGAAATCATTTAGATATGTCAGAAGATTATTTATTCTTTACCGAGTGCATTTAGTAGATCTGTGGCAGTCAGAATTAAGAGTATTTATTGATATTTAAAATACAATAAATGTTCATCAAGTAGATATAACACAGATATACATTACATTTGCCAGAATTAGAAATCAACAATATAAACCACTTTAAATTTTCTTTAGAGCTAGGCATTGTGAAAATATGCACAACTAATATAATAGCTGTAAACAAAAATTTTTCACCACCATCCTTAAGTATTAAGTAATTGCTATAGACTGAATGAGGGGTGTAGGCTTTTGGGCCTACAAACAAATTCATGTTGGAACTTAATCCCTAATATGATGGTATTTGAAGATGGGGCCTTTGGGAGGTGATTAGGTCATGAGGGAGCAGTTCTTGTGAATACGATTTGATTTGTGCCTTTATAAAAGAGGTTCCCAAGAGCTCCCTAACCCCTTCCACTTAGCCAGGATACAATGAAGAGACAGCTTATGTGAACCAGGAAGAGGACCTTCACCGGACAATGAATCTGGTAGCGCCTTGATCTTGGACTTCTAGCCTCCAGAACTATGAAAAATGAATTTCTATTGTTTACAAGCTATCCAGTCTATGGTATCTTGTGATAGCAACCCAAATAGACTAAGACAGAAATATTCCCTGATGGTTTTAAAACATCAGAAAGCACTCAATTTCCAATAACTAAGTACCTAAAATAAATAAGGCAAAAACAACAAAACAAAATAAAAAATAGTAGCAATTTACAGCCATGCCACACAATAAGGAGTTGTCTATTGTCATTTAGATTAATCAGAGAAGAATATACATAGTGAAGCACTTCTGGAAAACTAAAAGGAAAGTGAAATATCTGTAACAAAAGAATGCCATTAGAAAACATGGTTACATGGAGTTGCTATTACACTGTTTGGACTGATTTTATCCTCTCACCATTTATATGTTGAAGCCCCACTCCCAATGTGACAGTGTTTGGAGGTGGGGCTTTTGGATATATTAGGTTTTGATGAGTTCATGAGGTGGGTTCCCCATTCCTTTAAGTAGAGGAAGAGACACCGGAGCTGCTCCCTCCTCCTCTTTATCTCCCTCTCTCCCTCCAGGGAGAAGGTAGCTGGCAAGCCAGAAGAGAACTCTCATCAGGAACCAAATCAGCCAACACCTTGCCCTTGAACTTCCTACCCTCAAGGAATGTGTGAAAATAAATTTCTTTTTTTAAGCTACCCAGTCTATCATATTTGTTCTATCAGTCTGTGCTAAGATATATAGGTACTTATTTTTTCTTTTATTGTTTTTATCAGTCAATAGAAATAAAAATAGAAAAAAGTAAAACATAAAAATATAAATTTTAAGAACCCACAAGTTAAAGAAAAACTTACGATCCCATTACCTTGAAATATTCTTCATTAGAATGTTGATTTATGTGCTCTCTTTATGTGTTTTAAATATACATGTGTATATATCCATGTATATACACTTATATATGGATATTTGTAAAATATTAAATTATTTTGAATTTCAAACTTAAATAACTGGCATCTTTTGAGAAAACTGAAGTTCTGAATTATATCCCTCCATATAAACCACTTCTTAAAATGTTTCTTATCAGTGTTTCCAAGCCACTGAATCACATATTACATTAAAAATTTTGTGATAGAGGGCGCCTGGGTGGCTCAGTTGGTTAAGCGACTGCCTTCGGCTCAGGTCATGATCCTGGAGTCCCTGGATCGAGTCCCGCATCGGGCTCCCTGCTCGGCAGGGAGCCTGCTTCTCCCTCTGACCCTCCCCCCTCTCATGTGCTCTCTCTCTCTCATTCTCTCTGTCTCAAATAAATAAATAAAATCTTTAAAAAAAAAAAAAAAAAAAAAAAATTTTGTGATAGCTATTTACCACCTATACCTGTATTTAATTAATAATCACCTTTGATTTTATTTGCATTTAAAGAATACAACTAAATATGTTTTAAAGAATATTTCCTATTATTAGAATAAAGTCAACATTCTCATAACTAAAAAAATAACCATAAAACACCTCAACTATTAATTTTTTTAAAAAAATTAAATAAAATGAATAAAAGCTTAGAAAATAATATTCAGTCATTTAGAACTCCCTGGAATTACCTAGAGATAGATCCATCATTTAATATGTAACATGTTTGGATTAATGTAGCCTCCCTAGTTAATCATTCTGTAACTCTCAAAGATTACTTTCTCCAGAATAAATTAATTGTGCATCTTATGTGTTTCAGTATTATTCCACCACTTTATCACCAGGAACCTTTGTAATAACTTGTTCGTGTTCTGTCTTCTGTGACAGCCTGCAAGTACCAGGACAGTATCATGAGTCTCTGGGCCGCTGTTCTAGTCTCAGTATTAGGCATAAGGGCTGCTCTATAGTAAGCACTTGAAAAACATTTGTTAGAATAAATGACCAAAGAATGAATATGTGTATAAAATGTTTCCTAAATTAACTTATTTTGCTTCTGTTGTTGGTTTATATACATTATTTATAAGGTGTTTTATTATAGGTGAGCTACCAGTCCACAGGACCATATTTTTGGAACACCTGAACTTTAGTAATTAAAAAAAAAAAAAAAAAAGGTTAAACTTGAAACCCAAATAGCCACTTGTGGCTTCTGAAATGTGCATGGATGCAAGTGTTCATGTGTTTAAGAGAGAATGAGAGTGTGTGTACATGTTAGCATATATATATTTTTTTACATAAATTATACTAGGGAAAAAATAAACCTCTTTGTTCTTGCCTTCCATGTAGAAATTGGTAAAAGAAAAAGAAAGTCTGAAGATCGAAAACTGCTGGTTTCTCTGTCAGCAAAAGGTGCAGATGTTGCCTAATCAGAGACATTAACTATGAGTGAGGTTTGGGGCTGAGCTGGGGATGGAGAACATAATAAAGGAGGGAATCTGAATTTTGTTTGCTTTGGGTGGAGAATGGAGGAAGCAAGAAACTCAGGGATGGAAGGTGTAGGCTTCTGGGCAAAGGGGTGCTGGGAGGTGGGAGCAGGGAAGAAGTTGGGAGCTGGATAAAGGCTTTAGACACATATATTTGGCCATTTTTAGTGTTTTGTTCTTGTGTTTGTTGCCATGCTTAGTTTTCATCATGGAAATCAAATCAAGTTACATGTTTTAACTTGTGAAACAGAAGAAGAAAGACAGCTGTAGAAAGACTGAGGAGCTCTTTCTCCTTGGCAGGAGCACAAACTCCAAATCAAAAATATCTGTATTAACTAGAGGCCTTTACAAATTCATGAAAATGTTGAGAAGGTTATTGTACTTCCCATTTGAAGTAGATCGATAGACATAACCAATTTTGTTTAAATTTCGAACAGAGTAACATTGGCTAACATCTGAGTCACATTTCATTGACTCATTCAATGTATCTCATGAATCAATTTGAACCATCACTGTTAATTTCCTTCAATTTAACAGACATTTAGATTTATTAAACATCTTCTAATCTTTTGTTCATCTAGTCATTTAACATTTTTTGAGAGACTAATATGGGTAAATGCTATGGGGTATGAACAATTTAATCAGATTTTTTCTGATAATGAACATATATTATAAAAGACAATATTCCATAGTCATATCAAGTGATAATATAAGGCAGCAAGAGTTAAGGGGTATGAAAAGGGACAAATAAAGTATAATGGATTTTCAGGGGAGAGGGAAATTTTTTTTTTTCGTTTGTGAAAAAAAAAGGAGACTTTTATAGAAAAAACAGAAATTTCATTGGACCCTAGGTAATAAGTATTTGATCACATGATGATGGGGAATACATTCTATTCAGAGTAAAAAGGTACAAAAGAATAGATGTAGGAAAATGCTAGGGACTACGGAGAACATTGAGTTCTTATGTGTTATAGTTCATGAAGAAGAGAAATAGGTGAATAAATTATAAGGCTAGAAGAGAGGTTTCAGAAACCATGATTGTGAGTCCTAAGAGTCCTGTCCTTGTCTAAGAGGGATTTTTTACAGGTTTTTTTTTTTGGGGGGGGGGGGCGGAAGTTTCTGAAATCCTATTTCAGCAGTATAAATCTTTTAACTGTGTGCTGAATATTTTGTAGAAGACTGGGAAACCATTGCTTAACTCACTTGAATGAAGGGGATTGTTGAGAAATGGCTTTGGTGTGGGCGTATGTCAGAAAGATTTCAGAAATAGCATGTACAGAACAAGGCAATGCTCAGTCTTCCCCATCTGTTAATGCCACCAACACACTCATGATTGTGGAAGGTGAATTATAGGAGTCATTCCAGAGATCATCCTTTCCTTTATTCTGCATAATTAATCCCATAATAGATCCTTAATCTCTCTACTGCTTTCCATCTCTGACGATACCACCTGGCCTCCTTGCTGTTTTTCCTGATTCCTCTCTTGCTCCCTCACAGCTCATCTCCACGAAACAGCCAGAGAGAACTTTTAAAAAACTTAATTTAAATCATATAATTCTCCAGAGTAAATATATCAGTGACTTGCTATTATTCTAACAATAAAATTCTATTTCCTTACTGTGGAGTGCAAAGTTCAGCATGATCTGGTCCATGTAGTTCTACAACTCTTTATACTCTACCCATACTGGCTTTTTTTAATGTTCTGGAACATTCCAAGCTTTTTTCTATTTCTAGGACTTTGCATTTGTCTTTCTGGCTGACATGCAACTTTTTTTTTTTTTTTTTAATCTTTGTTGCACGGCAGTCTTGGGATCATTCTTTCATTGCCAGTTCACAGTAGCCTCACCACCTCTAACATTTTATTCTCTATTATATCTACTTAAAAGAAATCTTTATGGCAATGGTCACAACTCTCTCTTCTGCATCATGATTTTTTCCTTCTTAGTAATATAGCAATCGACATTTATCTTGTTCATGTGTTTGTTTACTTGTTTATTCTTCTTCCCAGGTGTAGCTCCCCTATTTTGTCCTTATCTATATCCAAGGACCTAGAAAATTGCCTGGCACGGAGGAATTATTCACTAAGTATTTTAAAAATTAGTGGATAAATGATTGCAATAAAACAGAAAGTGATTAAAAACTACTATAATATATACTGTTTGAGTGACTAGGAGAATAGTGATATCTTTGATAGAACTGCAGAAATGGTGAAGGAAAGGTTATGAAGAAGGGAGAATAGTATACTAACTGTGAAATGAACAGGCTAACACAACTGATTTTAGCATGTAAGTTTTAGAAGTACACAGTACTGTACAATAGCGTGTATTTCCCATTTGGGAGTTTATAGCTCTGTGTATGTAGGTAACTGTGGAGAGGCAATTAAGTAGGTGTCCCCAGTTACAGTTTTGGTTCCTTTGGCCCACTAGGTCCTAGGCTCCCAGAGTGCCCTGATCAAGAGTGGTCTCATGGCCTGTAAGAGAATTTACCTTCTAGATTTGAAGTGTATATACCAGGGGCTAAGCAGAAAACAGATGACACACTCAAAGAGATTATGTAAGGGACCACAGGAAAGTGTAGGCATGGTTAATAAAAATCAATATGCAGTGGTAAAACACAGTGGGGACTTGTTATGATGCATAAGCCTAGAGGGATAACAGGGGACAGATTTGCCTGAATGCAGCTAACATGTTCAGTAGGGAGGATGCTAACAGAATAAAAACTTGCACTTCATTCCTCTACTGTCCATGATAAACTGTTCATACTGTTCATTGGCCAACCCAACTAGAAACCAGAGGACAAGAGAACCTGTTGCTTTATTATATGAAATTCTACCTCCTAAAGGAAGGGAAGCATTAATTGACATGAAGTTCCAGCGTTTTGTCCTTATCTATATCCACAGAATTTAGAAGAATGCCTGGGACATAGTTATTCCTCATTAAGTGTTTTAGAATTGAGATGAATGGTTGCAAATAGGATGTAATCAAACAAAGGAAACATTTAAACCTACTACAACATATTCTGTCATAATAACCAGAAGAATGGTGATATCTGAGATAATGTAAGAGACAGATGGAAATTATCTAGCATAATTTCTCTTCCATTGGCTGTAACTAATTCAATAATGTATTCCTGTAGCTACCAGTTGCAGAGTACCTGCTATGTGCAAAGCATTTTTCTTAACCCTTTACAACCCAGCAAGCCAGGAAACTGAGGCACATACACACAAAAGTGGTTATCTGTTTAGGGTTTCACGAATGCCAACTGTTGGACCTACAACTTGAACTCACATTTTTCCAATTTCAAAGTCAGTCACATTAGCAAAGAAATATTGCCTCCTTGTATTGCATTTTCTCTCTAATGTCATGAATTTCCCAAATTATCTTATCATTCTCATTCTCCCTTTCTTCTACAAAAATGAAAGATTTAGATGAGGTGATTTCTAAGATTCATGCCAATTCTGGGATTCTTTTGTCTATATCAGTTGTTAATTATTTGTGTAATGTTATAAGAAAATGAATCAAGTTTTGGGGGCAAAGCATGCAAAATGCTAAGGGAATGGAAAAGCAGTAATTACTCCATGGTAAAACATGGATTCTTAAAGAAATATTCAGGAAGGAGACACCAAAAGATAAGTCAATAATACCTTTACTTCAGTGAAAATGATTACATTACAGTGTGGATAACATGTTCATTCTGAGTTGAAACTGCTTTTTCACTAGGTGATTTAGCACATATGTAATGAAGCTACCTAATTAATAATGAAATAGATATTACCAAGCTTGAATCTCTTGAAGTCTGCCCTTTAATTATATTGGTTTTCTGAGGTTGGTGTCATGTGATACCAGAAAGTCTATCAAAGAGACTCAAAAGCCAATGAGTATTTGAGAGATCCTAAAAAATAAGATTATTTCCATATTTTTACATGCACATTAATGTGAGTCATGAAAAGATTTCAGAATTGAACTAGAATTAAGAGAGGCCTGTGTTTGGAGGTGAGGTCTGCTGTGTCTAGCCCAGTATTGCAGGACACTTTATTTAACCCTCTGAGCAAACTTCATTAAGTTTTTGTGAGGATAAGCTTATATAGATTATGTGAAGTGCTTACTATCATGCTTGGCTTATAGAAAACCTTAATAAGCATTGCCTACTATTGTTATTATTAATACAGGACAGAAAATATCACAGTCATTGTAATGTATAAATCCTTATCATTTAGTGGGAATTCTTACCAATTAAGTCAATTTGCAATGAATCTGAACTCAGTTAAGCAACTGAGTAACATCATATATTTAAGGGCTTTAATTTGCTTGAATACAATTAAATGATCACTCTAGTGCATTTTTAATCTTTATACTACCTCCTCTTTCATAGTATTAAAACAAACAAATAACAAAACCTTACTTTTTTAGAATTCTTAAAATAAAGTAACTCTCTCCTAGTTCATTTTCCAAGAAATGTGGGATGAGAGGCTAAAATGAGATACTAACAGCTCTGGATAGTATCGAAAGTTTGAGATATATCTCAGAAGAGAGTGGGGTAAAGATAGGAGCAGCAAGTTAAATATACTTATACTCATAGGGAGAAAGCATTAGCTACAGAAGAATAAGGAACTTCCTAAAGACTATAAGAGATGATTTAGCAAATATCAATATGTGCTATGAAATGTGATCATTTTTATTACAAAATAACATATGCTCACTACAAATACTAAGTAATACTTAAATATATAAAGCAAAGAGTGAAAGTGAGCGCCCATTCCCCCCAAATCTTATTTTTTTCTGTATTTTACATATATAATAAGTCTAGTCTTGCTTTGGATTTTGCCTCCCAAACCTTTCCAGGAATCCCAGGATTATTTTTATGTGTCATCTTAATATAACCTCTCCAGATTGTAGCAGGGAAGGTAATTTTCTTATGAGTCCTAGTGGTAATTGTATAGTTATGTTTGTGTGGGGTTAGGGATGCCATCTCCCACATATAATTAAAACACCTGCTTGTATACCCTATCCTCTTTATGCTTTATGTTGAATATTGTTGGTTTCATTCCTTGTGGTAGACACACTGTAGGGTGAACTCCAGTGAGTTATGTCATAGAATCTTCATTCCTTCAGTGCTACAGAACGTGGTACTTGCAACTGAGAGAAAGTTCACATTGGCTACATATTAAACCTGGAGCCAATTCAACAACCAAGCTCTGCAGTTCAATTCCACTGAATTCCTCTGTGGAGGTTGGTTTTCTCTCAAAGTCCCAAATGAATGCATTTCCTGGGTTCATTTGAGACAATCCAGTGAATCACATGGTACATTGGTATAAATTTGATCTAACTGGAAAACACAGATCATGTTCTTTCTCAAAGAACACTTAGGCTTTTTAAAAATCAGGACATTGGATTGTTCATTTTATTTTTAATTTATAATTAGAAATTATTCTTGGTAATTATGTTTGTATTATGAAGTATATAAATTACAGAGTGAAATTTATCAATTGTTCTCAGTCTGCTTCAAGTTAGTTTCATCAGTTATTCTTGCTAATATTTCCAATACTTCTGCTAAAATTTTATTATATATATACATACAATCAAATATATATTTTTATATAAAAATGGGAATGCTATACACTTTTGCAAGCTACAAGTACATTATAGCATTTTTCCAGATTAGTAGTAAATATATTTTTATTGACTGCATTGTAACTCACTGCAAGTACTTACACACATATACATGTACACATACACCTACACATTGTGTGTGTATATTTATGTCTGTGTATCTTTATAAAATTTAGTTTTATTTATTTTTATTGCTTTTCTTTCTCTGAACTACATATTTCTTAAAAATGGGATTTTTTTAAATGCAAAAATAATGTATGCTTCCAAAGTTCAAATAATACATGAGAATATGGAGTATAGAGACACTTCTCTAAAGAGAAATAACATGAGTGAGATATTTTATACACTCTTAGTTAAATATTGTTTGGTCCAGAAGTTGTTAACTCTTCATTTAAAAAATACTGCTTTGGGATAATTATTATTTCTTTGAACAGACCAACTTGGAAAAATCTGATTTATCCCCTTTCTTTCATTATGTATTATTTTTCTTAGCTCATTTTGAAAATATCATATAAGAGACTTTTGATGAAAAACTTCATGCTAATTGCTAGCAATATTTGAATGGCAATTTCAGCTTAAACTTGTCTATATATTGACTTTATGGGAGATATATACCTATGGCTTCAATCACAGCTCACTGTCAATTAGGGGCAGCTCTCAGGATTGTCCAATATTTGAATTCCATCAGGGGAGTATAAGATATTAATTGTGTTTCATTTCTAGAATATGCTTATGCATCATTCTGGTGTATTTCTGGGAAGATAATAAAAGGCCCACGTTGCTTCTCGATTTCTCTTGGATGAGAAACATAACCTCTATCACCACTGGCTGAAAATTTCTCTCAGGCAGTCATTTCTCTTTACATGCATGGAAATAGTTTACTAGCGGGGCGCCTGGGTGGCTCAGTCGTTAAGCGTCTGCCTTCGGCTCAGGTCATGATTCCAGGTCCTGGGATCGAGCCCCGCATCGGGCTCCCTGCTCGGCGGGAAGCCTGCTTCTCCCTCTCCCACTCCCCCTGCTTGTGTTCCCTCTCTCGCTGTGTCTCTCTCTCTGTCAAATAAATAAATAAAATCTTAAAAAAAAAAAAAAAAAAAGAAATAGTTTACTAGCATCAGAAAGAAATCTAATCTCCAGACCCTCTCCAAAATTTCAATTCTAATCAATTATTTAAATCAACAACCATACAAAAAGCTGCTGAGAGCACTTAAAAAATCAGAACAGAAATCAATCTCAGAGTAGTGCTAGTAGGGAAAACTAATTGATGAAGTCTAGTTGAGTATAGAATGTGGATTGGGAATTGGAATAGCTTTGTAATATGTCAGCCTAGGCAAGCTGAACTACATTTCCCAGAATTTTCTTTATTGTATGTTTCCATTAGAGTGAACAACAGGAGAGATTTTTGGAAGGTTTGAGAGGCAGAAGCGAAGCAGAAACCATTTTGTAACTCACACACTTACTATGGATCTGCTGACCCACTCCACTGCTGTGAAGAAGCAACTGGGCCTACGGTTGTTCCCCTTTCCTCCAGTTACTGACCAGTGGTGTATATTTAGCTTTGTGACAAAAGGGTCCCGTCTCTTCACGTTTTCTTGTCACCAAGAACAGAAGCAACAAGAAACCTCATGGTTTCCTTATAGATTTCAGTATGATTTTGTGAGGTTCTAGCTTATGTATGTATGTTCCAGCCTGCTTGTGACCTTTACTTCCTGACTGCCTGCCCATGGATTTCAAGTTCCAATACAGACAAGGAGGCAGCAGCCGTACAGAGACAGCTTAATCAGTTTATTTAATTGAGTAAGCAAGTTCTCTGTCACATGCACGTGCGCACGTGCGGGCACACACGCACACACACACAACTGATTCTGCTTCCTGGGTTGAACCCTGACTGATGCATGAGTAAAAACAATAGCAATAGACAACTCTTCCATTAACTTTTTTTATGAAGGGGAGAGCAGATAATATCTGGAGATCACATGAGGTCAAAGGATTATTATAACAGATAGAGAATGCTTGATTTTTCTGTGTTTCTGCTTCCAGAAGAGAAGGAAGATCGGTGATGCATAAAAGAAAGAATGTAATCAATACTAAAATATCCATGGGAAAAGAGAAAAGGCAGAGAGTATAGTCACAAATTTAGATGGGTTAGTAGTTTTGTTTTCTCTCCAGCTTTATTGAGATATAATTGATATAATTGTGTATATATGTGTGTATGTGTGTGTATGCACAATTTCATTTACATAGAGTATATACATTCTTTATGCTATATCTACATTCTTTATATTATATATAAAAATATAAAATATGTGCATATATGTACAATTATGCAGATAATATACAAAATATACAAATAACATATGCAAAATATATATAAAATATACAAAGAGTACATGATGATTTGATTACATATACATATATACATTTGTTTTAAAATACCTTTGATTTCCCTTTTGATTTCTTCCTTGACTCTCTGGTTGTTCAAAAGTATGTTGTTTAATTTCTGTGTATTTGTGAATTTTCCAGTTTTTCTCTGTTATTGAGTTCAAGTTTTTGAGTTAGTTTTATACCACTGTGGCTGGAAAAGATGATAGGATTTCAATTTTCTTTACTTTGTTAAGACTTGTTTAGTGCACAACATATGATCTATCCTGAAGTATGTTTCATGTACACTTGAGAGAAATGTGTCTTCTGTTGATGTTAGATGGAATGTTCTGCATATATTTGTTAAGTCCATTTAGTCTAGAGTGTAGTTCAAGTCCAGTGGGTCTATTTAAGATACATGACCAACAATTCTGTGAATTAGAATTGAGAATTGGTAGCATAACTGCACTTTTCACCAAAAATATTCAGCTACAAAAGACAAGCATAGGGTAAAGTAAGTAGAGAGTTGGGCCTGACCAGAATGTATGGTTCCCAGGGGTGAACAGAGAGAAACAATGTTTCTACAGTCAGATCTGTGAATCCAAACTAGTCAAATAGAGATGCAAAGACTTGAATAGAGTGATCGATGTGACAAAATAGTAGAGTTAATGAATTGGGAGTGAACTGGTGACTTGGAAGGTAGTTGAATAATTGAGTGGTGTGTTCAAGAATAGGTGAGTTGGTCTAGGTGAATATTATACTAACTGTTAGATTTTACAATAGACTCCCAGAAACTTGATTGCTTAAGTATCATAGTTCTCAGACCAGCTTGTTGTTTAAATCTCTTTTTTTAACCCAAGTAAAATTGTCCTTCATTAGCATACAGCTTTCTATTTTACACTTCCAAGTCTTTATGTATCATTTTCTGGAAAAGAGCGGTTAGAAATATTGTTGCCCTTGTTTGACTTGGTGTTGATTTTGGAAGATTTTTTGTTTTTCTTTGTTATTACTTCATTTAATCCTTCCTTTCTTTTTCCTTCCTTCCTTTTATTTCTTTTATTCATTCTCCAAATATTTAATGAGTATCTATTATGTATGTAACAGAGTGGTAGCTGGGTAGTGCAACAGTAAATAAATAGATCCAGTGGGAGAGGCAGATAATAAAAAAGTTAACAAAGAGATATGAATTATGATTAGTGCTATAAGGGAAAAAACAGTAGTATTGTGGATGGGAAAAGCATAGGGTGGTAGGAGACATTATTTAGATAAAACTGTCAACGAAACCTTTTCCAATGAGATGCTTTAAGCTAGAACCTAAGGAATGAAAATGTGTTCATACAGAAAGCATGTTAGTGTCTTGAGATCAAATGAGCTCTGTAGAATGATGACCTGATTGTATCCTACATGGTATAAATGAGGCTGGATAGATAGGAAGCCCAGACTACACAGGGCTTTATTAAAAAGTTGGGATCTTTTCATGCCATATTTCTTTAAGGAATTCCTTAAGCACAGTATTGCATCTAGTCAACAGCCAATTCTGACATGAAGGCTTCCAGACCACACAAAAGTAGCTATTTTCTCAATGGCCTATAGTATTACCAAAGTAAATACTATATATGTGTATACTACATATGTATACACATAAATATACTATTCACTTCAGTATATGTATATAAATAGTATATATGTGTGTGTGTATATATATACTTTGGTATATACATATATATTATTTTCTTTGGCAATACATATTTTGGTAATATTATATATATTTATAATATGTTTAATGTATTATATATTTATAATAATATGTGATTATTTTATTTTATAGATTTTTACTTTGCTAATTGATAATTACTATATTTATTGGAGATAGGAATTATTTTTTATCTTATAGAAAAAAATTACTTATCATATTTAAATAAGCACAGTAAATGTCAAAGCTAGAGCACAAATCCAGGCATTTTAACTCTCTTTACACTATATCATACTTGTTATTGGTTAGGAAATAGTAGAGCGTTCAGCTTTTAAAAAGCAATGCCTGAAATAAAACAAAACAGTAGTGACTTTGACACTGTTATGTGACTGACCAATTGGCCTTCTTTTTTTTTTTTTTTTTTTTAAATTCTAACAACTGGTTATTTTTTTCTTGCATAGGGCAACAGGAATGTCTCACTTGCTAGAATTATCAATTATGTTAAGTAGCCTATTAAAAGAGTATGATTGTGTTAATCACTATTTGTGGTAATGATTAATCACTATTATCATAAAAAAGATACCAAAAATATGTTAAAATACTAGACTCTATTAAATGTAAAGGAATTGAGACTAAATGGAATCTTTATGTTAAAAAAATTTGGTTTTGTCTCTTTCTTGGTTCCTGAGGTTTACATAAACATGCCTATTTTAAGAAATCAGTTGTATTGTGAGGTTGATTGGGTTAGGTAGAATGCAAAAAGTTTGAA
Source organism: Phoca vitulina (assembly GCF_004348235.1). Classification (NCBI taxonomy): domain Eukaryota; kingdom Metazoa; phylum Chordata; class Mammalia; order Carnivora; family Phocidae; genus Phoca; species Phoca vitulina. Next base: position 47,736,011 of record NW_022589706.1, read on the forward strand.
GAAGGACTCTAGCAAAGAATCCCTACCATTCCATTTCAATGAATAAACTTCTATTTTTATGATAGAAATAACTCCTTGAAATGTTAATTAATACTTTACTTATGTGCCTGAATGAAAGCCTACTGGCTAATTTAATTGTAGATAGTCAAAATCATTAAGGTAGAAGAATTAACTAGAATGTTTTATAACTTTAGTTTTTGTAAGAAGATTCATAAATGAACAGGTCATTTAATTACCCCCCCCATTCCATTGAAATTGACAAGACAATTAAAATTCTTCTTCTTCTAATTGAATTTTGTAAGAAAAAGGTAAAGCAATTAAAGGCATAACCAAGAGATATTTACCATATAAATATAAAAGGATGATAGACACTTAAGCTTTGATTGATTTTTCTTTAATGATTCATATTGAATTATGAAATAGGGTCCTTGAAACTAACTTACTAATTTTCTTTGGAGCTATGACTCTTTTCAACATTCTGTCATATTTTACCCAATCTAGAATAAACAAATCTGATATTTTAATTAAAAAGGAAACTAGAATAATATAATGTTTTATACTTAATAATTGAGTTAATTAAATATCTAGAAGTGTAAAGTCTAATTGTCTCAGAAAATTTAAGGATATCTAATGTAAAATATAAAGTGGTGACCTGAGAATTAATTGACTGAACATACTATTTCCTTATCAAGCCAAAATGTAGGACTCTTGAGAAATACATTTTTGGTTTCTTACCTGTATGCTATTCTTTACATTTAACTGCCTCTGAATTGCATTTTATTGGAATTATATCAAGAAAGAAATATAGAGCAGGTGTGATGTTGCAGTGCAGACTTCCTGGTTGAACAATTATAATACTTTCTGTCCCTATCTACCATTTTCAAATATCCATAGATCTATTGTTGAGTTATAATACTTCTTAAGGAGACTCCCTCTGAAATGTGTACATGCTATTGAACTTATCCCATACAGCAATCCTAATATCAAGATGAATTATGAAATATAAATTTTATTATCATCATATGATAATAAACAATAATAATAAATATAATATTTAACAAATATGTCAGTTATTTAATGCAATGATAATGCTGAATAGTAAACAACCAGAGAGTCTCCATGGCACACATTAAACATTGATTTAGTTCACACATCCACATAATGCATCTGATTGGGATGACTCACTCATGAATTGGTGGCCATCTGCTCTGGGTCTTCTAGGTGGCTCTGTGGATCTTGGCTCAAACACAAGCCTGGGTGGTCAGCTGGTTGACTGTTGTTATAGGATGGTCTCAGCTAAGATGGCTTGTGGGCCTTGAATTATCCATGCCTTTATCTCTAGCTTCAGCATGCAAGCCCAATCATATTCTCATATTAATTACAGAGCAGGTGGAAAAAAAAGGACAAGCTCAATCATTCCAGTACTTTTAAACCTTTGCTTTTGTCAGATTTACTAACATCCATTGTCCAAATTATATCACATGGGTGAACCAAATCATATCATATCGCCATCCATCTGAGTGGGAAGGCACTGTGTGATGAAAGCTATTACATGCTCTTCAGATTCCCCTTCAGGAATGAAGGACCAGCTATCTCAGTTGATGTGAGTGCTACTGGAAGGCTTCCTCAAGTGTCAGCTCAGTTTAGGAAATGCCATAGCTAAAGAGAGCTACCTTACCAAAGATCATGCCTACTTCCTTGTAGTCAGTGATTGGTTGACACAGGAGGGTTAAAACCTTTTACCCCAGCTGTAAACAGTTTTGAGTAGTAATTTCATTTTCAGATCTTCCTATAGCATCAGCTGAGGCTTCCGTGGAAACTACATTGCAGTTCAACTTCTTCTTCTTCATTTCATTCAGGTAGTATTGAGCCCAAGATTTTTCCCTAATTCACTTCCTGCCACTAATCTGCACCTCAGAATCTATATCACAAGGAGCCAACCTGCAGCACACCACAAAATTACATGGGAAAGGACATGGCTCCAGGGAAAGTTGAATTGAAGTCATGAATGCCATCAACCTAGTACAACTTTCTGGTATAACAATCTAGCAATGTAAGATTTGATCATCCTTAAAATAGTAATCACAAAAAAAGATATTCTTTTCCTAATTATCTTTCTTTTTTCCAATTCTCTTTTAGTACTGACTAATGTTTTGGTCACCCGGTGTCATAACTAAACCGTGTTCATATTTTCTTGCTTTTTCTTCTTGGTCATGTTACTGCTTGTGTTAGAATTTTTTTTTTTTAAGTAGGCTCCACACCCAACATGGGGTTTGAACTTATGACCCCAAGATCAAGAATTGCATGCTGTTCCTACTGAGCCAGCCAGGTGCCCCTAGAATGTCTTGTTTATGTTGATTTGCCTGTCAAAATTTAACTCTTAATTCAAATTTGAGTTCGGATCTTATTTCTACTTGATACCTCTCCTGTTCCTCTTAGTTAGAAATTATCTGATTCTTTCCAACATATTGTATCTCACTCTTTTGAACTTACCATGTTATACTTGATAATTTATAATTTTGCCTCACCTACTGAAGAGATCCTCAAGGATAAGCATTCTGCTGTAATCACTTTTTTTATTTCTTAGATCATCTAGTAAAGTGACTTAGCATACCATCTTTTTAATATAAAAACCTGAATGATTCAAGAAAAACCATGTGTTACCCATTGTCTTCCATGAAGCTTTCTCGTGAAATATATATCATCAAACATAAAATTTAACAACTCTTTCCTACAAAGAATATGTATGATTTTTCACAGGAGAAACATACAGCAAATATAAACAATGAAGAAATCTTCAGCAACACTCAAGATATGCAAACAGTTGATGTATTCCAAGCTAAGGGTCTCAATTTTGATCTCTTATTTATTGGTCTGTAGAGTTATATACAAACAACTCACAGAATATATATAAACAGAAATGACTGTCATGAAATAAGGAATTTTTACTCACATTTTCCTAGAAATAGGAGGCACTGCATGCCACTCAAGGCCACAGAGAAGGAGCAGGGTACATCAGGAGTCAAAAGGAGTGAGGGGAAAATGTGAGGAAGAAGCTTCATAATGGTTTATGTAGGAAAGAATGGGTGGGTCAGGGAAAGCAGACTAAAAGATTGGCTATTTTGAATAATTTTAGGGGTTCTTGGGTATAGGATCTGTCCCAAATTGACCCTGTGTGATTAGGGCAGGGGAATAGTGATCTGGAGTGTGGGAACCCATCAAAGGAGGTGAATTGGGGCATAAACTCTGGATTAGGTTGTTTGCATATAGGCACCTTCCCAGGTGAGTTGTTAACTGATCTAGAAATTGGCTAACCTAGGAGAGGCAGTCCTGAAGGGTCAGCAAAACCCCAAGATGTTAAAGCTGAAAGAAGCAAGAAAGCAAGAAAGAGGGGGGGGAGGGAGAGTGAGAGGAAGGAAGGAAGGAAGGAAGGAAGGAAGGAAGGAAGGAAGGAAGGAAGGAAAGAAGGAAGGAAATTGTAACCACATAGAAACACCCACTGGTAGATAATTTTTTTGGGGGGGTAGTTCTTTTCTGGACTGCATAGGCCATATTTTTACAACCCCACTGTTTTGTTAATGCATAGTCTGTTCTCAAGAAATACTTTCATTATGTATTATTTATTCAAACTGATGCCAAAAAAAATTTATACAAGCTATTAGTATTATCTATCTTCCCCCTAGAAATTATTCTAATCTAATCAAGAAACTATTCTCCTCATTAATAGCAGATATACATAAACTTGTTGACCTTTGGCTTATCTTGTTGATTTATTTTAAAATCAATGCAGCCCACAAAATACTTACTTGTCAAGTCAGTAGTTATATAACAGTTCTTTCCTTTACTACCCACATCTTACAAACTCTCCACATTCTTAACACAAAAGCAAACAGACTAATTTTGCTCCTTTGAAACTCCAAAATATATTTCATTTACTTATTTGTTTTCAATTCTTCAAGAGTTTCACTGTATAAACAAGTTAATATTTCCTGATTCTTTTTATTAAAAAACAGTGTTATCATTAGGATCTAGCAACAATAAATCCTAACTCTTGTTGCTCTTACATGGACTGTTTTAAATTGGTGAACATATGGTTTCTAGGTTGAGATGGTAGAATATATGTCAATCCCATCTTGTTGCATTTGATATCATAGACACCTTAAAATCATTAACATTAAAAGTAGAAATATAAATTTCTATATAGAGGATATCAGTGAAGATGGTATAATAAAAGGCTCCAGAAATTCTCTCCTCCCTAATAACAATGATAACACTTCCAAAATCATTAGAATCAACATTTTCAGAACTCTGAAAATTATTCTTGGTCTTACAACAATCTGGAGAGGATTATTGCAACAATGACAACCAAATCTCAGCAAGAAAAGTGAATTTTAAGAAACTGTAACTTGTTCTATTCCCATTCCCTAATCAGCTCCTCAGTAGCCTTGAAAACCAACCTCTCACAGTCAAGGTAAAATTCAGTAGTCTGGCAGTCACTGGAGGGGGCAAACTGAAGTAAGAGCTCCTTATCAACCCCATTCCTAGAAAATTGTCATTATTTGATTGGTCTGGTGTTTCCTTGTGAGATCCTCTTTTGAAGTGTCTTTATTTGACCTGACTTAGAGCTCATCCAACATGAATAGTCTTTGACCTCATGTTGTTTGTCAAAATCAAATAGAAGCAATTGTTTAACTTTACAGCTTCCTGAGGCAGTAGGTAATAGTTGGGGCAAGCAGTAGTTAAAGCAAAAAGCTCAAAAGGAAAAGCTGGAGAATTAGATAAACTCTGATATATTCCTGGGAATCTGGAAAGTCACCAGCATGGATGAGGCTGTGTACGTGTCCTGAGCTGTACTGAGCTCACTTCTGGCTGTCCCTGAGACTCTGTATAAAAAAGAAATTAAGGCTAATGAATAGGTTTTAACTGCTGGTCTGAGTGCTGAAGATATGCCTTAACTCAAATTCAGAGACACTCCCAGCAGACTGGGAGACTTATTGGTTCTAGGTGTTTATGGAAATCTCTGTTTAATTATTAGTGAAAAACTAAGCTAACTGAATAGATATTTAAGTGGTCACATATGCAAGCGAATGCAGACTTTACATAATTAGTTCATAAAAGTACCTGAATAAACAGTAAATAGAAACTGCCCTGAGGAAGCTGACATGTTGAACTTATTAGACAAAGACTTTCAATCACCTATTTGAAATATATTGAAAGAACTACTGGAAATGATGCATGAAGGTATGAAAATAATGTTTTATCAAATACAGAATATCAATAAGTATTTGGAAATTATTTAAAAAGGACCAAATAGAAATTATGGAGTTGAAAAACATATGAGATGAAAAATTCATTATGGAGCTCACCATCAGATTTTAGCAAGCATGATTGAGAATATGTGAGCTTAAAAATAAATCAGTTGAGAATATCTGGTCTGAGGAACAGAAAGTACAAAGAATTAAGGTAAATAAACAAAATCTCAGAAAAATGTTGGAAACCATTATGTATAACCAACATATGCATAATATCTCAAAAGAAAATGGAAGAGGAAGTAGCAGAAAAATATTTGAGAAAATAATGGCCAAAAACTTGCCAAACTTTATGAAAAATATTAATACACATGTCTAAGAAGTTCAACAAAATCCAAACAGGATATACCCAAAGAGATTCACACCTAGACACACCATAATCAAACTGTTAAAAGCCAATGCCAGAGAATCTTGAATACAACAAGAGAGAAGTAGCTCTTCTTGTACAGAGAGTCTCGCTAAAATTAATAGCTGATTTCTCAACAGAAGACATGAAGCCAGAAGGCAGTATGTTGATATAGTCAATGTGCTGAAAGAAAAAGATTGACAACAAAGAATTCAGTATCCATCAAAACTGTCCTTCAAAATTGGAGAAATTATGACATCTAAGATTAAAAAAAAAAATAAAACAGAACTGAGGAAATTTGTCACTAGCAAACCCACCCTACAAAAAATACTAAAGAGAATCCCTCAGGATGAGATGATGAAATGAAAGGACATCTAACAGTAAATTCATATGAACTCATATGGAAAAATATAGAGCACCAGTAATAACTATTTCACATAAACACAGTGAGTTTATAACAATAACATAAGGTAACCATAAAATGTAATGTAAATGTGCTTTTTGGGTGCAGGTTTTTTCTCCTAACTGATTTAAAAGTCATCTGCATAATGCAGAAATATTAATCTGTGTTGTTGGGCATACAATTTGCATGATTAGAACAACACAAAGGAGAGCAAATGAATGGTGATATATAGGGACACATTTTTTGTATACTATTGAAATTAATATGATATTAATTCAATTTCTAGACTGGTATAAATTAAGACTTTAATTGTAAGCCTTAGAACAATCACTAAGAAAATAAGTAGAAACATATAAAAACATATATACTTACGCATATATGCATATATAAATGACAAATTAAAATGGTACATTAGAGAATATCCATTTAACAAAAAAATAGGCAGTAATAGAGGAATAGAGGACTTAGGAAACACTTAAGAAAACAATTGGCAAATAGCAAGATAGCCAGAGGTACAAATTTGTATTGATTAATGTACAGTGGTTAGTGGATTAGTTAAAAAAGAGAACTTTGAGGAAATATAATTGGAAAATTCGTAACAAGGAGGTCTGGGGAAGAGATATATAAGTAAACCCTTACAAGTTGCCAGAGACTATAAATATATTTTTGTCCCAGTTGAATGCTCCTCAAAGAACAACATCTGCAGAGGAGGATTGTAATCATCAGGTAGGGAAGAATAAAGAACAAAAACTAAAAAGTAAAAAGAAAACCCAATTTAAAAAATGATCAAAAGAATGAACAGACATTTCTCTAAAGAAAATTTACAAATGGCCCATAAGCACATGAAGAGATATTCAACATCATAGTCATTAGGGAAATGCAAATCAAAACCTTAAGAGACAGTACTTCACAAACACTATGATGGATATAATAAAAAGGCAGATAATACTAAGTGTTGACAAGAATATTGAGAGATTGGAATGTTCATACATTACTAGTTGGACTGTAAAATAATGCATCCATTTTAGAAAACACTTAGGCAGTTCCTCAAAAAGTTAATTATAGGGGGAACCAGTGCGACTCATTGGTTGAGCATCCAACTCTTGATTTCGGCTCAGGTCATGATCTCAGGGTCATGAGTTCAAGCCCTACATTGGGCTCTGTGCTCAGTAGGGAGTCTGTTGAAGATTCTCTCTCTCTCCCTCTCCCCTTCTTCCCACTCTCTCTCTAAAATGAACAAATCTTTAAAAAAAGTTAATCATAAAATTATCATATGACCCTACAATTCTGTCTCAGAGAACTAAAAAAATTGTTCACAGAAAAATGTGTACACAAATGTTCATAACGATATTATTCATAATAACTAAAAAGTAGAAGCAACTCAAATGCCCATCAACTATTGAATGGATAAACAAAATATAGGACTCATACAATGGAAAACTTTTGTATATAGCCCTGAAGTCAAATTTATATACAGATTACCCAATTTATTTCTGTATAACTGTTAACTGTTTCTCTTGAGTTAATGGTTATACACATGAACTCAATACCATGTTTTCCTACTAAGATTGCAGAAGTCTTCATAGAGAGGTAGTTTATTTAATAAGTGTATTTATGTTCATACACATACTTTTGCTTTATTTTATCAGTGAATGTGCTTTTATAGCTTGCTGAGAAAAATAGGGACTTTTTTTTCATTTTTGATTGGTTTGAGTAATGTACTGAGCAAGATCATTATAGAAAGATTTGGTATTCATTTACTAAATGTACGAAGTCTTAAAAATGAAATACTACTCCAAGGATTTTAATTAAAATATCCTCCATGTTAATCTTGTTTCACAGCTCCAAACACTTTTAAATTGTTTCCTTAGGTATCTACCATCCAATTTTTAATTTTTATACTATTTCTTATTACCTATAGTTAGGATTATTGAATGACCTTCAGCCATGCACAATGAAGTTTTAGGTTTCATTTCTTCACCTCTATGTTCAACCATATTTTCTACCCACTTCCTCAAATATATTTATATATCACATCTTTAAATTAATATTTGTTTTACATCATTATGATTATGTTAATATTTTTCATAGATGAACTCTGTATTGTACTAAGATTTCCTTTCCATTCTTGTATGGTTGTTTTTGGAGCTAATAACTGCCTATTTTTATCTGCCTAGACTTCTCAGTACCCAAATCTCCCCAACCAGAATTGTAAATCTCTTCTGATATGATTTACCGCATCAAGGAATCTATTTTCCATTTCCCTCTGGAAGTCCTCTGTCCTTCAGCTCCTATACATACTGGTTATTTTCTAGACCTGCTAGAAACCTGCCAGCTGTACAACTGACATCCTCGAATAGTACCTCAGTATCATTCTGGAAAATTCTCTAGTTTTCCTTCTTTATATGATCCCTTTATTTATGTTGTATTAATTTATAGCTGTGTGTCTAAGAGAGTACATGAGAGGCAAATATTTGAGATTTTAAATTTCTGAAAGTGTTTATATTTTACCTTACTCTTAATTTACTTGCTAATTTATCAGACTTTATTATTTTGTTAGAGCTGACTTAACAAAGACCACAATCTGAGTGGCTTAAACAAGAGAAATTTATTGTCTCACAGTCCTAGAGGCCAAAAGTCCAAGTACAGGTGTTATCTGGGTTGATTCCCTCTGAAGTCTATGAAGAAGAATCCATTCCAAGTCTCTCCCCTAGCTTCTGATGGTTTGTTGGCAATCTTTGGTGTGCCTTGCCTTGTAGAGCGTCATCCTGATCTCTGCCTTTATTTTCATATAGTTTTCTCCCCATATGTCTGTGTATCCAAATTTTCCTCTTTTATAAGGACCTCAGACAGATTAGAGGCCCATCCTGCTCCAATTATGACCTCATCTCAATTTAACTAGTTACATCTTAACACTTTTCACAAGTAAGATTATGTTCTGAGGTATTAGGGGTTAGGACTTGAACATCTGAATTTTAGAGTGACCCAATCCAGTCCATAACACAGACCATGCAATTTTTGTTCGTAAATAATTTTACCTCAGATAATTGAAGTCATCTTTTTATATCGTACTTTTTGGTATCATTGTTGAAAAGTTCAATGTTATTTTGTTTTCTAAGAACTTGTGTATGTAGAACATATTTCTCTCTCCTTTTCTCTTTTCTGATTTTTCTTTTTTTTTTTTCTTAGTGTTCTGAAAATTTCCAGCGGCATGTGCTGATGTAGGTTTTCATTATTCTACTAACAAAATCTTTAAATCACCTCATTCAATCTGTGTATCAGTCAAAATTCAACCATAGGAGGAAAAGCAGTAAAAGAGAGACTTGCGCATTTATACACATGTAAACATATGCACATACATACATATACATATAAAGAGATTTACTCACTGAGGGGCTTGGATAAATCCAAAATCTATAGTGAAGATAGGAAAGGAAGACCATAAACTATCATCCGCAAGAAGAATTTCTTCTCTTTCTTGCTGATTGGGTGAGTCCCACTCAGATTATCCAAAATAATCTCTCTTAGTTAAAATCAAGTGATTAGAGGCTTTACTTAAAATTTTCAAATATCTTCACAGCAAGACCTAGGTTAGTGCTTGAATAACTAGGACTGACTATAGCCTAGACAAACTGAATATCCAAAAAGCTACTGCAATTGGTAAACAGAACTGTCTTGGTTTTGAGGAATTTTCCAGAAATATTTATGCAGTAAAGTTCTCAACATTATTTTATTCCTTCTCTTTTAAAACTTCTATGAGATAGCTATTGGGAACACTTAATTTGAGCTCCATTTTTAAAATAAGATTTATTTATTTATTTTAGAGAGAGAAAGAGTGCGTGCGCATGTGTGCACACAATTGGGGAAAGGGGTAGAGGGAGAGGGAGAGAATCTGAAATAGACTCTCCACTGAGTGCACTTGGGGCTTGATCCCACAACCCATGAGATCATGACCTGAGCTGAAACCATGAGTCAGATGTTTAACTGACTGAGCCACCCAGGTGCCCCTGGTCTCTACTTTTTTTAAAATCCTATTTTCTGTCTTTTGACTTTTGTTATATTTTCTATGCTAGTCTTTTAATTATATCTTTTAATCTCTTGGTAATTTCTTTTAAAAAATTCCTAATTTTAATCCACAATTTTTTTTTAAGATTTTACTTTTTTAAAGTAGTCTCTACACTCAACGTGGGGCTCAAATTTACAACCCCATGATCAAGAGTCACATGCTCTACGGACAGCCAGCCAGGTACTTCTTAATATTTTCATCACTTGTTCTCTAAATTTTCTCATTATAGTTCCTCAGGTACAATAGCTTGTCAAATCATTCTAAGGTTATTTTTTCTATATATCAACAGAAATAAATAATTTTGATACATATATATGAATATATATTTATATTCTTATATAAAAATACATATATATATATATATATAGAGAGAGAGAGAGTTATATTTTTCTGCTACTTTTGAGGTCTCTTTTTCCACTGATTTATTTTATTTGAGTATAGTTTACTTTTTGTTGTTGTTGTTAATACAAGCATCGGTTCTCTGACTTTCATACTGGAGGATTTTCTTAATCTCAGGATGCTTGGGTTTTTGCTGATATTTAAGGAGGCATACAAAATAGATTAAAAGATTTGTGTTTGTAAGTAAAAAAAAGAATGTCTACTGTTCAATCTCCATCACACCTGATAGCTAGGGATCCTACCATCTCATTAGTAATCCCTCTTCCCACCCTGTCTTTATTTTTAGTTTTTCCCTTAGGCTAATGAATTTTCCTAGGAAAAAAAATCTTCAGTCATCTTCCTGGAGGATATTAGCCTGGCTCACCATATGCTTGAAGCTTGGTGGGCAAGGAAACCAGGTCTCCCTCTTCATTATGCAGACTTCTATTTTATCTGTGTTCATTATAGTGTTTTACTTCTGATCTCTAATATACTTGACCAAGTTCCCAGTTCTCTGTTTCAAGCATTCTAGAAATAAACTCCCTACATTCTACTGGAGTGCAGATGGAGCAATTAAGTCTTGATGTGGAGAGGGAGAGAGGACCATAGTATCTAATTTCTTATTTTGAAGATATTTAACCAGTTCATCTTTTTCAGGTTCACCCCTTCAGTCCCACTTTAAGAAGTCCTTGGACAGCAATGCTAAGTCTTCCTGGGGCTTTGTGACGTGAATTCTTATAAGATTCTCACCACTCCTAACCATATACACTTAGATTTCAGCTTCTCTATGCTGATAAGTCAAGTACTGATACTCTGTTGCTTTCCTCCCTTAAAACAAGGCTACTGATACTACTCAGCTACTTCATCTCTTGTATCCTTTGAGACCCTGTGTGTTTAAATACTTTTTCTTAATTATTTTTTGTGGGTCTTTAAGAGATGCAGGAAGGGAAAAATGAAGGGGGGGAAATTGGAGGGGTAGATGAACCATGAGAGACTATGGACTCTGAGAAACAAACTGAGAGTTCTAGAGGGGAGGGGGGTGGAGGCATGGGTTAGCCTGGTGATGGGTATTGAAGAGGGCACATACTGAATGGAGCACTGGGTGTTATATGCAAACAATGAATCATGGAACACTACATCAAAAACTAATGATGTATGGTGATTAACATAACATAATAAAATAAAATTAAAAAAAAAAAAAGAGATGCTAGGAATAAACATTTGAGTTCGTCTCTAAATTTACCCAGACAAGCCATTGATTTGGGTTTTATTTACTAATACAATTTCATGAGTTTAGTATTTTAGTCAGATATTTTCCTAATTATGCTGCATGTGTCATTGGCATGTGACATGAAGTCATCTGCTGATAGAGACTGTATGAGCTGTTTACCATCTCTGCTGACTCTGTGTTCCCAGCGGATTTGGTTAAAGAGCAGTTCTAGGGCTGCAGCAGAACAGTTCTGAGATAGTGTACAGCATTGCCTAACTCTTTTGCAGATATTGATGTAACATGGGTCGTTGAATGGTGTGATTTCCACCGTGCAGTTGCTATTGATCTCTTCCAGTTAGTCAATATGTACTTGGTTTATTCTGAAGTCATTTAGACAATTGAAGATGATCAGAGATTTCACAGTCAAATTCTATCCTTTGGTCTACTAATAATGTGCAAAAGAGCAATGCTTAATATTCTATAACCTCTTTATTTAACTGTCAAGACTAGTTAAAGGAGTTCTCAGATAAGAATCATAAATCAAAATTAAGATTGGATGCTGTGTGGTCTTCCCTAATGCTGCTACTCATGCCACTCTACAGAGCCTGTTAGGAATGAAGCTCTGAAACAAGAATACAAGTATTACAATTCTGACTATGTCACCTACAGCATGCGGTATTGGGCAATTCTCATCTCTCTGGCTTCAATTTATTCATCTGTAGAATGTAAATGATAGTAATAATAATAATGCCTCTTGAGTTATTAAAATAAATGATGAAATGTTTGATTGCATTATGTGCTTGGAACATGATAAATCTCAATTTATTATTATTATTTATTATTATTATTCAACAGGAAAAGAGTTTAAAAGTTGGTAAAAGGTTGTTGTAGAAAATTTCAACATTGGCTGTCATCTGGAGCAATCATTTTTCTGGAAGGACAACTATATGTCTCTCTCCTTTGCTATGGTCTTGTCAAGCATTTCAGATTTCCAAACATTTGCTCTGATAGTACTGGAAATTCTTCACATAATATGGGGGGAATTGTTTTCAGGTAGATTCTTGAAAGGCAGTAAATTTTTTTTATTTGGGGGCAGTGAAGGAATGGAATGGAGGAAAATAAAGAAGGAAGAGTGGCATCCCCTATGACTTCTAGTAGCAGCTCCTTTCTTTGTTATATTGCAGCACTCCCACCCCTTTTTAAAAAAAGATTTTATTTATTTATTTGAGAGAGAGAGAGAGAATGAGCATGAGCAGAGGGCAGGGGCAGAGGGAAAGGGAGAAGCAGGCTCCCCGCTGAGCAGGGAGTCTGATAAGAGGCTGGATCCCAGGACCCCAAGATCGTGACCTGAGCTGAAGGCAGATGCTTAACTGACTGAGCCACCCAGGCACCCTCAGCCCCTTTAAATTGCAAATGCAAAACTGAACAATATGGCACATAGCCTGAACCATTCTCAGCCAGTTTACACCTCATGAAGCATGCAAACCATTACTTATGGTCTAGAGATCATCATACCCTGTATGTTGCAAATATTTCTTTTATAGTTATGTTCTTGAAAACTATAGCCCAGATTTGTTTTTGTTTTTGTCTTTGTTTTATTAGTGGAAGTAGTGATTTTGTCCAGAAGAACCTAAGGCCAAGAAAAGTTAAATAATAAGGCTTAGCTTTTAAAAAATGCTTTAGTGTTAAGTAAATGTTCTCATATCTGATCTTAGTTTGTCCTCAATATGTTTTTTATTGGGGAGAGAAGGGAGGTAGTATTTTACTTTCAGTGTCTTCTGATGTACCTATACCATTTTGCAGATGAGGAAAAAAAGATTCAAAGAAGGCATATGTGGTAGACTAATGCTCTCCCCAACCCCCAAAGATGTCCACATTTAATCTGTGAACCTGTGAAATGTTATCTTACAAGGCAAAGGGAGTTTGCCAATGTGATTAAGTTAGGATCTTGAGATGGGAAGGTTACCGTGGATTAACTGGGTAGGCCCAATATAAACAAAAGGACCCTTATAAATGAAAGAAGAAAGGCATGAGAGTCATTGTTGGAGTAGTGAAGTGTGAGAAAGACTTGACTGTCCACTGCTGGCTTTGAAAATGTATGAAGGGGCTATGAGCCAAGAATGCAGGCAGCCTAAAAAAGGCAAGGGAACAAAATCTCCTCCAGACCCTCCAAAAGGAGCCTTGCCACTACCTTGAAATACCTTACCCAGTGAAATTTATTTTAGACTTCTGACCTCCAGAAAAGTCAGATTATAGATTAGTGTTGTTTTAAGGCTTTTAGTTTGTAGTAATGTGTTAGAGCAACAATAGAAAACTAATATGGCAAGTTATTACCTAAAACTTTACAAAGACAGGCAGGAACACTTCAAATGTCTCTAAACATGGTTTGAATTATATAGTTATATGTTTATACATGAAAACATAGATTAATATTAAAAATAGTCCTCTAAAAATCTTTTACACAGTAATATATACCTAACTGGTTTTATCCTATTTGAAAACACTACTCACCTAGGAAGACTAGTTAAAGGGTATGATAGTTTACACATAATATAACATATAAGAACATATAGGAACACAGCCCCCAATTAATGTAAGCCATATTCATGGTTTACATATGACTAGTTGTAGAAGCTGATTGATTCATTGGGACCAGAAACTCCTGTTTCGTCACTGTTATGGCCTTTGATTTTCTTCCCAATCATCTTCTTGGGTTTACTTTGCCAATCTCCATTTACTCTGTCCTAGCTTTTCAGTGAGGGTTGGGAAAACAGGGTTGGGAAAGTAATGCAAACCATTACTTATGGTCTAGAGATCATCATACCCTGTATGTTGCAAATATTCTTTTATATTTATGTTCTTGAAAACTATAGCCCAGATTTGTTTTTTTTCCCCCATACAGGGTTCTGTATGGGGGAAAAAAAAATTGGTTGTGTGGAGATTCAGTCTTGTATGAACTTAATTCACCTGTCCTTCTACCCCTTCATCTGCATCCTACTTCTGCCTCCTTTCTTTCATGAAGTGTCCTAGAGATGAGTGACTCTCTTTGCCAAGGTTAGTGGCTCTGTCTCTGTACTTGATCCAGTCTTCCTTTAGGAACTTGCCATGAATCTCCCTGCTCCTTCTGCTGGCTTCTTAATATTCTCCCTCCTGTCTATTCTTTCTCTTCTGCCTTCATAACTGACATATTTTCCCATGTCTCCCAATATCAAAAAATAACTGCCACATTTTATGATGCCATTCTATAAATCTCTTCCCTTTATTTTTTTTTTATTTTTATTTTTTTTAAAGATTTTATTTATTTATTTGAGAAAGAGAGAGAGAGCACATGAGAGGGGGGAGGGTCAGAGGGAGAAGCAGACTCCCTGCTGAGCAGGGAGCCCGATGCGGGACTTGATCCCAGGACTCTAGGATCATGACCTGAGCCGAAGGCAGTCGCTTAACCAACTGAGCCACCCAGGCGCCCCAAATCTCTTCCCTTTATTATATAATTGTGAAAAAGTAATCCACAACCACTTTTTCTACAAGGATGTGTTTATGTTTTCCACAGATACTAGCCAGACTTGCTTTGCAAGTGAAGGGGATCTTGATTCAGTCCTAAATTTACTTATAGGATAAGGAGAACTCAAACTAACCATAAGGGTAGTTTATGTTAAATATACTGAAAATATCTAATTGTAAGTTCAACAGTTCCCTGTAGTCTTTACCCCACTTGAAATATTGGCAACATTTGACATTATTGATTATACATCATTACCACTAATAAACCTATTCTTCACCATCTAGACAATTGTTAAGCTGGAAGATTGTTGTACTCACTGATTTCTTCCAATTCTCAAAGATCAATATTCAACAATCACCAGTCCTATTTTATCGGAAAAAGTGAAGACACTATAAATCTTTATTAGTGAAAATTTAACACAGAAATTGTTCAAGAAAGGTTGAGGGGTGGGGAAAGGAAGGCTGGATCAATAATGCAGGAGCACAAAGAAATGGCTCTACAAAATGTAGGAACCCAGTGTAGCTGGTTGAAGTGTGTGTCCCATGTCAGTTTTGATCCTGCCACCAGGAGCTGAGCGGTGTTGATGGGAACTTGGAAGCCCACACCACAGATGCTACAGTCTGGGTAGAACCCAGAACCCAGAAGAAAAAAAAATTCACTTCTCCCTACTTTTTACATCTGATCTTCTTTCTGCTCATTGGCAGAACAGAACCAGAAACAGTTGGCAAAAAGCTTGAAAAATGCAGTTTGTGGGATCCCATCCCTTTCCAATTACAGAAAAGAGCTCAAGTGATTAGGGAAAGCAGAGTCTAGATTGTTTGAAACAATTGGGAGAGTAAAGAAAAGAAGATGCAGTCACTCAGATTTTTATGGAGAAAAATACTGCCCTGCACCCCCATCCTAGACAAATAGTTTTATAGAATAACCAGGATCAGAAAGCCAAGAGCCACAATTAGCAACAGTTACTCAGCATCTAGTCATGCTACTTCTTTCAGTCACATCACTTTTTTCTTTTCATATTCAAGACTGTGTGCAGTAACAATGACATCATGTTTCCATAGGTCTCTGTGCTCAGGAGGGAGTCTGCTTCAGGATTCTCTCTTTCCTTCTGCCCCTCCCCCTGCTCTCTCACTCTCTCTTTTTCTCTCTCAAATAAATCTTTAAATGAATAAATAAAACAATAAAATGAAACAATTTTCACTTCTGTAAGACACTATCTCCCTCTTTCAAAGTGGATAGACACAAAGTACATCTGCCTCCATGTTCAGCTCTGACTGATGTTAATTTCTCTTTAAGTTCAGTCAAAACCCCCTCTAAATATTTTGTATCCAATTGCAAGATAAACAGCCCCGACATAAACTATATGAAAATAAAAAATAGGGAAGGGGTTGGAAGGAATACTTGGTTAATATATGTATATGTTCCTACAGTTCCCGTTTCTGAATTGACCATGAAGCAATCATTGCCATTTGTTGCTTCATTCTTGTTTTCTATTTGTGTTGCTTTTGCCCTTAGTCAGTATTCCAGCTGGTTAGGGTTATTTACTTAGTGGGATGAAAATCCTTTACTTCTGAAGTCTCTGAGTCCTTAGCAATGTTTTGCATAGCAGTACAGGACTGTAAAAGTGACCACAAACTGAATTAAAAAAAAAAATTCAAAATTTAAATTAAAAACATTTTCTAAAAGTTTAAATGGAAGAAATGTCAAGGTAACAATGATCATAACATTTTGAGCAAATGTGTCAGCTTGAAAAGCTATGATTATTTTGTGACCTTTACATTTTGTCAGAGCATTGAAAACTTATTGTTGGTTATAAAGGTACAGGCAGCTAAAAAAATATAGTAAAACTAATATGTATTTAGTACATTGTAATTTAAAACATTAGAAACATTTAAATTTTTTTTAAAGATTTTATTTACTTATTTGAGAGAGAGAGAATGAGAGAGAGAGCATGAGAGGGGGGAGGGTCAGAGGAAGAAGCAGACTCCCTGCCGAGCAGGGAGCCCGATGCAGCACTCGATCCCAGGTCTCCAGGATCATGACCTGAGCTGAAGGCAGTCGCCTAACCAACTGAGCTACCCAGGCGCCCAAGAAACATTTAAAATTAAAGTGTACTATTTCTTTGTAAAATCTTACCAAGAATAGTTTGAAGAGTGCTTTGCCTTCTTCCTATCATAATACTTACTATATGGAGTGAGCATCTATTCTATGCCTTGGTGAATTGTCATACCTCTGAGTTTGTATCAGCTTCCAACATTTTTTCTTTGCACTTTCAGTGTTGTGAAATATCTGTGAAAGTCCCTTTAATGTGGATCTTTCCCAGGGACATCATCATCCTTTTCATTATTTTCCTCATTTATATCAATGACTTCATATTCACTAGGTTCCACATATTTAGTTTCTCCAATGGCGGCATTGTTGACATTAGCTATTTCTTCTATAACTCCATTTAAGGCTCACTCAAACTTTACTACCAGCAGTATCACTTTTCATTACTTTGCTGCACTTTCATCTTTGTTGGACAAGTCCCTCGTTTAATTACCACTTTTTGTGAGTGGTCTTGTAGGCTTATTACTGGGACACAAGGAGACAACATGACTACTCTCTTTCCTGTCTGAGCATGAACCAAATAACAGCATAACCAATCTTCAACAGATTGAAAAAAGTGACATCATTGGTCACTGATCATAACGCACATGTTATTTACATAGTGACTTGTAAATTGCAGAGCAGGCAGTGAAGAACGTCTTTCATAGTTACTCAAAGTTAATACACCATAGTACTTGGAATTTGAGCTGTGTTGTTGGGAGACTGGTACTTAACTAAGCTATAGCAACTAAAATGTGTACATATTGGAGTGAGCCATGCAAAGTAAGGACTGTTTGTTCATATTGCTTCCACTTGATGATGGAATGCTGTTGCATATCCCATACTTATGGCTTTCTGGATCAGATAATAAATACCTAGTTCATAAAAAAACAGTTCAGTTTGCAGAATTTTAGACTCCCATCCAGGGCCAAATGGCAAGCCAAAATCTGTTTCTTAAAAGTATAAGAATTATTTGCAAAAGAGTCACAGTTTTGTTCAAAACCCTACAGCTCTGAGATACTGAGACTTGCCAGAGGCTGTATACAGATCCCTAAAATCTTTCAATTTGCTTTGTCTTCTGTAACTCTACAGGCTGGCATTGTTTCCATATGCTCATAATCTTCATTCTGAATTTTATGATTTCCTATCTTGAGAGAAGAGTCAGCTTCCTGAAGATGCTCCCTGCTTCCCATTTTTCCAACTGCAATGTTTATGACATAGTGATATTTATAAAATAAAAATCTGACCATGTAACTCCTCTGTTTAAAAACTGTCAACATTTTTTTTTACTTTTCTTTTTTTAAATTTTTTATTGTTATGTTAATCACCATACATTACATCATTAGTTTTAGATGTAGTGTTCCATGATTCATTGTTTGTGCATAACACCCAGTGCTCCATGCAGAACGTGCCCTCTTTAATACCCATCACCAGGCTAACCCATCCTCCCACCCCCCTCCGCTCTAGAACCCTCAGTTTGTTTTTCAGAGTCCATCGTCTCTCATGGTTCGTCTCCCCCTCTGATTTCCCCCCCTTCATTCTTCCCCTCCTGCTATCTTCAAGAACTCCTTAGCAGAGATTAGAGGGTTGCTCATGATATGGCATCCATTTAATTTTTAGCCCCATCTCTTAGACTCTATGATGCATTCACTCTAAACACTTGTGGGTTTCTAAACTCTGACTTTCTTACTCCTGTCCTTTCCACATGGTGCTTTCACTACTTAAACTTCCAGCTTTATTTGGGAAACTGTTGGTTATTCAACACAGTAATCCTAATAATATATCTTTGGGCATGCCTCAGATGGCTCACCTAGTTAGAATAATTTCTGTCTTCTAATTTTTGAGCTATCACTATTTAAAAATTTATGACATGATGTTGTGCTTTATTCCTATTTTCCTGTATTTCCCACAGCTTTATCATAGTAGGAAATATATTTAGTTTTTGTCCCCTAAGGCTTAGTACAATAAAGCACACATTCTTTTTCTTTTCTTTTTTTTTTTTTTACACATTCTTTTTTGAATCTCTTTTCCCCTTGTCTTCTGTGACAGTATTCTCTCTAGTGTCCTCTTTTGTCTTTAGTAGCTGTTATTTGTCCTTCTAAATCTCTGGATCTTCTCTTGTGTCCCTCATTGTATTGGTTTTACTCAAGTCCAGTCAAAGCTCTCCTATTTTTTGTTGATTTATATGTTTTTTCTTTTCATGACTGTTTTATTTAATATGATTATTTCATTTAATCCGCATGACTTTAAATATGTCTTTGAATTGGTGATTTTGAAATTCATATCTTCCCTATAAACACTTTCAAATATCCTAGGTAGCATTTACAGCTGTTTATTTGAAATCTTTATTTTAATGTTCCAAAATATTCATGACAGACAAAAACCCCACAACATATTTCGCCTCCTGATCTTTTAAGTAATAACATCATCACCCATTCAGTTTTTAGAGTCATTCATACTTAATTTTAAAAATTTATTTAAATAAATTTCATTCATGACAAAAATTGAGTATATTCTATTTTCTATGCAGCATGCTAAATTATAGGAATAAAAAGTTGGCAAACTTAAAAATACCTGCCCTTAAAGAGTCAGAAGAGTGGTGGAAAAGTGCTATAATGGAGAAATATTTCTTTGTGCAAGCAATGCCCAATTATTTATTATTGGGGGCTAAATGGTCATAAACATCTTTAAAAAAGAAACACAACTTGAGTCTCACAAGTGATAAAGCAGTATATGCAAAAACAAGAACTTGTGTACAAATATTTCACATGGTCTGAACTCCCAAGACCCTTTCAATTGCACCTCTGAAATGTCAGTAATGATTTATTACCTGTTTTCTATAAGGACCACAGGTCCTCTGCATCAGCCATCATCATCTTATCTCCTAACTTTTAGTTTTGCTCCCTTCTCCTCTATCCTAAATATTTATAGCAATAACTTAAAAAGTGCATTATGCCATTTAATTGCATAAAAATAATTAAAATATTTAACCACTTCTGACATACATCTTTTTCTTCATTTCTAATTAGCATAATGGAAAGTGATATCTGAGGCACATTAAAGCACAGCAAAATGAACAAACAAACAAAATGGGGCTCTAGAGCTAGAAGTTTTCAAATTTGCCCTGGGTTATAATGGATGTAGTGGGTTAGGAGGTGGAGTGATTCTGCACCGCCATAGGGAGCTAGAGTGGTCAGGAGATTCCATAAATTCTTTCCTGTCACTTTGAATTGTAGGTGAAAAGTGGTTATGGATAGAGCAAGTCCTTATTCCACAACTCTCTCTTCTTTGCCAGGGGTAGATCTATCATGATCATGATCTGTTTCATAGGAACACTTGGAGGAGTACTATGAAAGTTCTGGTACATTACAAACAGCTACTACTGTCTACCCACACACTCATACCATGGACTTTCCCTTGCACATGGTTGTATCAAAGACAAATTCTTTAGATGATCTGAATTCTTAACTGTAACATTTTTCCTGTCAGCAATCTTCACAAGCTGCTTTAACTGAGAAAGATGAACAAGGATCTCAATGTGAGAGCAATCACAGAGACATTTTCCTTGAAGACTTCCATTCTCTAATGTTTCTCTTGACATCTTAGGTCATTTCTCTGAAGAACTAGCAATCTGCACAAGTGCAGATTTCCATGCCTACAGTAGCGATTTAACTGGGGCAGAGTCACTGCCTATGTTAGATAGTTTTTTTTAATCTTAATTTTAAATTCTATATGTTACTTATTACTTCAGTCAAATTTCTTAGAATAATATACTTTGACAGTTATCGTCCAAGAAACAGGAGCACTGAGTTAAGTTGTACTCTATTATGCATCAACCAGCTCAGAAATAAGTCAAGGAACTAATTAACATCTTATCAGATTTGATTGTAAATAGAACATTACATTCACATAGGAAGAGCCATTCATTCTTAAGTTTAGTAATTTTATTTTGCTTTATGTTAGGTCATTTACAGCTACAAAGGTAGCTCTATGAATAATTGTGTAGTAGAATATCCATTTTAGTTGAATGGACTCATCAATCAATTTAAGCAGCCAACTGATTTGACTGACATTTTCAGTGACCATTTGTTTTTTGTCAAGTTGATTAAATTAATAAAAACTCTATGACCATATTCTATGGATGTGAATTATAAGAAAGAATGTAATTATTAAGAGAAAGCAACACATTTATTTCTATGAGCAATAATATATTTCAGTGTATTTTTTATCCATTTTTACTAGCAATAAACAGTCTTAGACTGTAAAGAGGATATTGAATTAGTCAATTATAGAGTAGAGAAAGGCTACAAATGAATGAAAAGAATAACAAAGCTATCCTGATTATTTTAAAATAGACAAAAATTGCATTGTCTTCCACAGATAATGTGTAATTTCTTGTGGCATTAATTCATTCTATTTCTTTTAACCAATGCTTAGTTCAAAAATATTTCATGAGTTCCTAGTGCTTGCAAGTACTCTGTTGTTCATTACAGGGTATGAAGTTACTAATAAGAAATATAAAGCTATTTGGAAGAAGCTCTACTTTAGAGGATATACAAATGGTAATATAGTTATGTCCTACAAGCGAAGAAATTTTTGCATTGGGAATTGGGAGATGACCCTTCTTTATCATAATTCTAGATCCTTCCTTTTTTAAAACTCCAAAGACACAAGGATAAAAATGTGCTAATTATTCCTGAGAGTCATAAACATATGTTCTCAGTATAAAAATCCAGTCCTAATATGCATCAAGATCTAGGCACACTTGATACAAATCATAATATTGGCACAGACAGTGACCTTGTATCTCTCTTATTCCTCATATTTTCCTCTTCCCACATAAGATGAATTGAGCACAGTCTAAATGGGCACAGGATTGTGAGATGTTTCTATGCGTTTGTATTTGTGTGTGTGTGTGTGTGAGAGAGAGACAGACAGACAACATCTTTTTTTTATTTTTTTATTTTTTCTTTTTTATTTTATTATGTTAATCACCATAACAACATCTTTTTTTTTAAGGTTTATTTATTTGAGAGAGAGTGTGTGTGTGAGTGGGGGTGGGGCAGAAGGAGAGGGAGAGAGAATCTCAAGCAGACTCCCCACTGAGTGTGGAGGTCTGTCTTACCACCCTGAGATCATGACCTGAGCTGAAACCAAGAATCAAATGCTCAACTGACTGAGCCACCCAGGCGCCCCAACACACATCTTTTAACACAGTTATCCTTTATTGAATATGGTCTCTCTCATACTATAAGGACCTTGAGTGGATTCATAATGCAGTTAACCATAGCAAATTTCTTCTTAAATAGACTTCCTTTTTAATTCTTGTTACTTGTGATCTTTTCTTCCTTGAATTTCATGGATCATTTTATGTCTAACTCTTTTGTGGTACTCACTCTACTGTACAATACTTTATAATTAAATAAGTAAGTTATTAGCTCTGTTTGTTAAAAATTTCTTTGAGTAATGTCCTTAGGTCTTAGGAACTTAAGATACCACCAACCGGTGTTCTAGACACATGCAGTTTATTTCTAGCACTGAGTTCAATTTAGTAATTGTTATTTCCTGGGGTGTTGGCCCCAAATATCTATATAGTTCCATTCTCTGGTAAATTTGTTTGAGGTGTGATTAAGCCATGAAGAATATTCTCATTCTTAGAATAATACATATGAAACTAAACTTAAATAATATTTTCCTTGACTTATTTCCTAATATTCACATTTCCAATTGGCCATTTAGTGTTTAAAAAGGGAAAAAGAGGATACACCAGGCTATCTGACTATAGTCTCACTGGGGAAAGAACCTAAAAGAGAAAAGCAAAACAAAACATTCCAAAGTAACATCCCATTGTAAAATACCACCCAAACCAAACTAGAAACATACTCTTCTAATTGTGGGCCCCAGGCCTCATGCTAGAGAACAATCTTCAGACCTTGATACAAGTGAGAATACTTTTTCTGTGGGTGGAGAGAAAGGAAAGGCTTGCATTCTTCCTTGAGGTTAGAATACTTCACATAAGCTCTTCATGAAATTTCTGCTCTTGCACTTCAAGGTCTGCAACTTGGGACAAAAGCATAGCTTTCCCTTGGAAGAGGGGATTACCTCCTCCAAAAACATATGCCCACCCTTCATAACACCACATTTCTTATTCCTGGCACTATTCCTATGTTTCAAATGGGATCAATAGAATAGGCAGCTCAGCATTTCAAGAATGTATATAATTGTCTTTTAGATGTTACCCTAAAAACATCTGAAATTGATCAGGACATTACTAAAATTAAGTACACCCCAAGGACACATTAAATATTTGACCAAAAATGTACACTGTGGTCCAACTCCCTTCTCAAATTATGCATAGTTATAGCCAGATTTGCCAGATGTTGCAATGTGCATCTTAAAATAAATTGGTCTATAATATGCAGTTTTAATAACATAAAATATGCAAAATTTTTCCTCATTATCTGAAATTTTAACAATATCAAGACTATCTTTTAGAGAAAATTAATTCCCTGAGTTAAATATATGTGTGTATGTATGCATGTATGTACATATTCCCTTTTGCTTATTTCTTCTTTTTCTGCTTATCCTGGCCAGATATCCTTATTGGATGAATAATTCTGAGCTCACTTTTGGAGGCACATATATTTTTGATCCCCAAAACTGTCAAAGACATTACAAGTAAGGAAAAAAAAATACTGGCCAATAAGCTGCATGAACATTAATGCTAAACTCCTAAGCAAATATTGCCACTCCAAATCAAGAATATAAAATTGCCTTAACTTTAGATAATGAAGATAATTTACTACATTAACAAAATAAAAGTCACGACTATCTTAATAGATGCAGAAAAATACATTAATAGGTTAACATTTTTTATAGAAAAATATTAGCAAAGTAGGGATAGGAAAGAAACTTTCTTAACCTAGTGACAGAATGACAAGAGAAAAACAAATACAACAAAAACCATGAGTTAAAGAATTTTCCTTTGAAATCAAGCTTTTCTTCTGAGTGTGAATTTCTGCTGCCATCAAATATATTCAACATTTAATCATCATTTCCAGCTATCATCATAAGGTAACATAAATAAATAAATGTTATACATATTGGAAAGGAAGAAATAAATATGTCATTGTTCAAATTGACATGCTTTTTGTATTCAGAAAACCTAAAATAGAACAACAGACTATTATAGTTTGTAAGTGAATTAGCAATTTTCCTAGAAATAAATCAATTGTATTTATATATACAAATATATAGAATATGAAATTCATAAAAATATACAACTTAATATAATCACAGAATTTAAATAAGAACAAAATTAAGGAGGTTTTATATATTTATATGGACAAGTACAAATCACTATAGAGGCAATTCAAAGTGAACCCACATAGTTTAAGGATTAGGTCATGGTTTTGGACTGGAGGATTAGATATTATAATTATGTCAATATGTAATGCAATTCCAATCAACATTTTAACAGCTGTGTGTGTGTGTGTGTGTGTGTGTGTGTGTGTGTGTGTGTGTGTGTTATGTGTGTGGGAACACTGATAGGGTTATTCTTAAATTCACATGGCAATGCAAAGAAGTTCAAAGACTAGCCAAGACAGTCTTGGAGAAGGACAAATTTGTAGGTCTTCCATTACAGATATCAAGGCTTAGAAAAAGCTACATGGATTTTAACAATGTATTGTTCCATTTTATCTCTGTTTTTGGATTATTATGTATATCTGTATTCCCTAGAGTTTAAACTATAATAATACTTCAATCATATCCCACCTTTAAATAATATTTTCATTATGCCTGTTATTGGACACTTAAACCTCATACTCCCAGTTCTGCCCTCACATTTTTTGTTCTGTTGTTGCCATACATTTCACTATTACATATGCTACAAATCCCATAATGTATTGCTGGTATTTTTGGTTTATACACGATTTTTAGAGTAATTAAAATAAGAGATGAGTTTTTAAAATGTTTCCTTTATTTTCACCATTTCCAGAGATCTCTGTTTCTTTTTGTAGATCTAAGCTTCAGTCTGGTATCATGTTCCTTTTCCCTTAAGGACTTTAAGATTTATTTTAGGACATGGCTACTGGAAATGTATTCTCTTAGGTGTTTTTTTTTTTTTTTTTTTTTTGCCTCAAAAAACTTTATTTCATCATCTTAACTTTCAAAACATATTTTTGGTGACAACTTCTAATTTTTTACAGTACTTTAAAGATGTCACCCTATTGTCTTCTGTCCTCATCTATACTTTGCCAAAAATGAGGTTTGCTGCCCCTCCCCAGCACCAGAAGACTTTTCTTCTATAGTGATAATAGCTTTGGGTGGGGGCTCCCCTCACTGGAATTGATGCCTCCATCCATCCTGCGGCATCCCATAACTAAGGGAAGCTTTCTCTAGTTTCCTGCCTGTAACAGTCCTCTCATGAGCTTGGTAGAGACCTATGAAAGTTTTATTTCATGAATATAAACGCTTCTTATGGCTGTGACTGCCATAATTTCTATATTTTCATTCTAACTCTTACTTAGTCACTAGCAATTTGTAAAAAAAAAAAATAAAGCTAGATTCTTATACCCTCTTATATAATTTTTGGCACGATTTCCTCCTCTGCACAGACACAAGTCAGCCAGGGCTCAGGTGCTGTCTCTCCTTCTAGGGTCTTAGATTTCAGGCTACTTGCTTGTCCTGTGATCTCAGCCCTCTGAGTGCTTTAGAGAGCATTTTTCTTGTTTTCAGGTTTGGAGTGATACTATTTCTAGCAATCTACATCACAGGCCGAGAGGGGGTCTCTCTCACTCAGTATCTTTTTGTAATGAACAATACAAAGATCTTAAAGTGTTTCACATCTTCCCAGTGTTTCACCTCTTCCCAGTATACTGCTATTATTTTCTAGTTTGTTAAATCTGGTTTTTTTTTTGCAGAGTCCATAAGTTAGAGATTTTTATTTTTGCTATATTTTTTAAGATTATTTATTTGAGAGAGAGAGTGTGTGTGTGCACAGGCAGGTGAGTGCGGGGAGGAGTAGAGGGAGACAATCTTCAAGCAGACTCCCTGCTGAGAGGGGAGCCCCTAGCAGGGTTGATCCCATGACCCATGATATCTCATAACCTGAGCTAAAGCCAAGAGTACCACTGTTAACCCACTGAGCCACGCAGGCGTCCCATTTTTGCTATTTGTAATTTTTATTTGTTTAGATTCCCTGAAAATAAAGTCTACCATTTTGTTTGCTTGTTATTATTATTTTCTTGCATTTCCAACTCTCTTTTTGGTTTCATTAAAGTACTTTTAGGGAATGTATTCCTTCTTCTCATGAATTTATTGATAATAAATACAGACTATGTTTGAAATATTTTTCATTTAATCATTTTTGAAATATAGCTTCACTAGGGCACAATTCAAGGTTTATAGTAATTTTCTCCCAAGCATTTTAAAGATCTTCCACTGATTTCCAGCTTCCATTGTTGCATCAAGAAGTTGGATGTTCGTGTAAATATTTTTATTTTTTTATTTTTATATTTTTAAATTTATTTTATTTTATTATTTTTAAAGATTTTGTTTATTTGACACAGAGAGAGAGTACAAGCAGGGGGAGCAGCCAAGGGATAGGGAGAAGCAGACTGCCCATTGAGCAGGGAGCCCAGTGCAGGGCTCGATCCCAGGACCTTGGGATCATGACCCGAGCCGAAGGCAGATGCTTAACTGACTGAGCCACCCAGGTGTCCCTAAATATTTTTATTTATAGACAATCTGTCTTTTATTTCTGACTCTTTTTTATGTATTTTTTTTTACTTTTGTCCCTACAGTTTTACTACAGTACATCTAGATGTTTCTTTGCATTTATCCTGCTTGATATAAAGAATATACATAAGAAATATATAAGAAGGATAATAAGAAATCCTACCTTTCACTAATTTTGCAAATTGGTCTGTTATCTCTTTGACTATTGCTTTGAGTGTGTTTCCATAACTATAATTTTTAAATTTGTCAATTAGTTTTATGGCTTCACATGTATGAGGTGGAGGGAGTTCTTTGTATAGTTTAATTTTTGTCCCAGTTTTGTATTCACAATACACAGGGAAGGAGAAAATCATATATCACAAAATAAAGGGAAATTCAAGGGCAGGAAAAAATTTGCTTCTGTGTTTCCCTTTTTCAGGATGCTAGGTCACTTTCAGGCTATATTCCCCTAATCTGAAGAAATAGAGTCTCAGTAATGGAGACAGATTGAGAGTTTTCCTTTCTCTGAGACAGTCAGGGAAATACATTCTAAGCTAACCTGAGGAGAAGAAATCTGATTTTTCACAGCATAATATCATACACCCTGTAGGCTTTCAACAATATAATTGATGATGATGATGATGTGACAGTCATATGTGTACTTCACTTTAGTCCTTGACATTATAGCTTTCATTATTCTGCCTACATGTAACAAGTAAACTACAAAGTCAGTCAATATAAACTGGAATTTCAGGAGGTAAAAAGATGTCAGATTTCAAAATAATAATTATTTCTTTCTTCTAGATCCCTCCTTTATTCAAAACCACTTTCAGTGACAGCTTTTCTCTTTATTATTCCTTTACAGAAATCATCGCTGATTGCAATGAGCTCTGTCTCCAGTTTTTGTGACAGGCATATGAGAATTATGGCACTAGCGTTTACCCTCTTGTTCACATCAAACTGTTCCTTCTGTTCTTGGAATGATTCAGAAGATATGGTATGTGAGCAATGCAGGCTTAAAGGACAAAGGGAATTTTTATTGATGTCAATGGTAGTGACCTCTTGTTTTTGAAAGAAAGGCCTAACCCTTCACACTGTCTCTAAAGCCAATATGGACACTGCTTTAAAGGTGAACCACGAGATGACTCATTGAATTGAGGAATTTCGAAACTCACATGGATACTGAAATTTTGCCCCAATTTTTCATTTTATGTCCTAGGAAACTAAACCTACAGGAAATTCTAATTTTCTCAAAGGCAGACAGTTTAATTGCTAGAATTTTTATTCTCTGCATCATAATAGATTTATTATTACATCATTTTACTGACTTTCTTTTTCTTCAGCACACGTGAGCTTTGCATGAAGTTTTTCAATATGAAAAATTATAATTTAGAGGTCAATTTAGGAAAGGGGTAGAAACATGTTATCCAGCCTATTGCTGCCAACAGCTTAATTTGTCCAGTGATGGGTATGAAGCAGAGCCTGGCACTGTTCTTCACACATTGACTCCTACTCAACCATTTCTCTTAGTGTTTTTCATGGACTTTCCCCAGGGAAATGGAACAATAGACCACAGACCTTGGAAAATTATTTCTTACTCTTGTCAATTTTCCTGCATGAATTTTTGAAAGATAAAACAAATCCTTGATAAAATAGTACATAATTTTTCTTTTGCAACTTCAAGCTTTTCATTTAGCACCAGTATCTCTATTTTCTCTCTAATCCATGTCTTTACAGATCGCGGGTTTCTAAATTTTATGGAAAAAAACAATGAGATAAACTCCTTCACACTATGAACTAATAATCCGTGATACTAATGTTAGTTATGTTTGTATTTAAAAGGCAGACTAGATGAAGAAAATTTTGTTTAAATAGTAAAACTTGAGATGTTAGTGTCAGAGGCTGCTGGCTGATTTGTAGATCTAATACGTATTCAAATGGGAGGTAATTTTTGCCTCTCATCACTACTGAAAAATTACCAAAGGTGATCATGTCAGAGGTGATCCTTTGATTGTAGTCTTGAAAGTGTTGCTGTGTTTCAACTTTCTGATATATTACTTAAAAAATTTACGATGGCAAACATCATTTGCTAGAGCAGTTGATAAAATACCCATCACTCCCTCTCACCTTTTAAATTTAGCAGACACTAATTTAGACTTGACTAAGTGCTGGGCACTTTTCTAAGTACTTTACAGATATTAACTGTGTAGTCCTCATTACAAATAAAGTTTTTTGACATAGGCCCTATTATTAACCCCGTAACACAGATGAAGAAACAGATTAAATAATGTGTTCTGGTCAAACATATGATTGATGAGGATCATCTTTCAGTGGTTTCTGAAGGCAAATAAATTCATAATTTAAATATTAAAGCAATTTTACAAAGAAAGAAAGAAAAAATTACTTATTATAATTTGGAAAGGAAATAAACATAATTCTGGATGGCTTAATTATTCATTATACCAGGAAACTTGGAATGAAAAGTGGGATGACTGGAGTAGCAGACTTGGTGAGATATTCTCTTTCCTGGGGTATTTCAGGAGCAGGGACGTGAACATTTTCTGAGACTAGAAATTCACTTGAGCATTAGTATACAATCTTGGAATACATGAAGATCTCATCACTGGGAGAATTTGCATAGATACTATTCTTCCATAATATAAGGGGACATAAAGCCCAATGTCTGTGTTTGAGGAATTCCTTTTTGAGAAATGAGATCACTCACTCTGTGATCTTGAAGCACCTAATTTCTTTCACCTACTTATTTATGGCATGTAATCTATTTTTTTAAGAATAGAACTCTGCTGGGGCGCCTGGGTGGCTCAGTCAGTTAAGTGTCTGCCTTCACCCTGGGTCATGATCCTGGAGTCCCGTCATCGAGCCCTCCGTCGAGCCCCCCATCGAGCTCCCTGCTCAGAGGGGAGTCTGCTTCTCCCTCTGTCCCTCACCCTGCTTGTGCTCTCTCTCTCTGACTTTCTCAAAAAAAAAAAAAAAAATCTTAAAGTATAAAACTCTGCTATATCTATTTATCTACATTTTAAAAATTGAAAGTTATAAAATAACAAAATAAAGACTTTTGATAAGTTTTCTACAATTGGAGTTGCTCAGATATTTATTTTAATCATAGAAAAGTCATTTTACTAACTGCTTTGGCATTTTTGGGTAAACTAAATATATTAATTTCTCATAAGAATTTTTAAATTTAAAATAAATCCTTATTTCTCTGTCATCAGATATTTTAAGAAGTAATTTAAGAGGCTAATTAAAGCACTTAAGCAACATTCTTATCAATTGGGAAAAAAATAAGACATTGACATGTGGCAGTAGTTGCATTTTTGACATATAGAGATAAAATTAACTTTAAATCAAGCTGTGTAAATATTTTATTCATCAATATATGCCCCTTTGGTTACATTTTAGCATGATTTTATTTAATCAACAATATATGCTCCTTTGGTTACATTTTAGCATGATCTTCTGATTCTTAAGTTTCTTTCCTCTTAAACTGCTATAAAATAGTTAATTATCTATAAAACAGACTTTTGATTACAGTAAGGAAATCCTTATATACTTTTTACCTGAATCATTTGGTGTTTACCTTTCTCATATGGATAAACAACACATTAATTTGATTTTTACATAATAAAGCTTATTCAGCATTTATTGAAGGTACCATAACTATAGTTAAATACTGCTCTTACAAAGCAAATGAGAAAGACAAATGTGCTGCTTTGCTGTGTAGTGTGCAAATTGTTCCTCATCATCAGTAGGGTTGAACTACAAAAAAGTAGAAAATGATATAATAGATGTATCTAAAAATATGTTACAAAGATTAAATAAACATTAACAACTTTGCACAATTCCTTCATTATCACTTTCACTCTGAATGTGTGCTTATTTTTCCTTAAATGTAAAAGGCAATACAGAAAACTAAAGCCCCAGCTTCTGCCCCTTCTAAGGACCTCCATACCTAAAGTAACTACTCTTCTGTCCTTGTATGTGTTCTTCAGTCTTTTTGTCTTTAAATAACCAGAAATCTTATATTCTATTGTTTTAGAGGGGTTTTAAAATATGTAAACATTTAGTATTATATAGTACATATGTAGATTTATCACTTTCCTATATTTGCTCAACATTGTGACTTTTTTTTTAAAGATTTTAATTTCAAGTAATCTCTACACCCAACGTGGTGCTCAAACTCATGACCCTGAGTCAAGAGTCACATGCTTTACCAACTGAGCCAACCAGGTACCCCACCATTGTGATTTTGAGATTTATCTACATTGATTCCTATGGTCTTATCTGTTCGATGTACTTCTTTATATTCCAAACACCATTTTATTATTAAATCATATTTTATTTCCTAATCTGAATAACACCTTGTTTCTAGTTGTTTAATTCTTAAAAATTTTAATTCCAGTAGAGTTAACATATAGTGTTATCTTTGTTTCAGGTGTACAGTATAGTGATTCGACAATTCCATATATTATTAAGTGTTCATCAAGATAAGTGTACTCTTAACCCCTTCACCTATTTCACCCCCCAACCTCCCCTCTGGGAAATATCAGTTTGTGCTCTATAGTTAAGAGTTTCTTTTTCAGTTTCTCTCTCCTTTTTTTTCCTTTGCTCATTTGTTAAATACCACATATGACTGAAATATATATATATAAAACTTCTTTATCCATTCATCTATCAATGGACACTGCTTCCATAATTTGGCTATTGTAACAAATGCTATAATTAACATAGGGGTGCATGTATCCCTTTGAATTAAGGTTTTCATATTCTGTGGGTAAATACCTTGTACTACCATTACAGGATCATTTGGTCATTGTGTTTTTAATTTTTTGAGGACCCTTCATACTGTCCTCCAAAATGGCTGCACCAGTTTGCATTCCTACCAACTGTACAAGAGGGTTCCTTTTTCTCCACATCCTTGCCATCACTTATTGTTTCTTTTATTGTTGATTTTAACCAGACTGACAGGTGTGAGGTGATACTTCACTGTACTTTTGGTTTGCATTTCCCTGATGAGGAGTGATGTTGAGCATCTTTTCATGTATATGCTATCCATCTGTATGTCTTCTTTGGAGAAATGTCTGTACTTGTCTTCTGCCCATTTTTAATTGGATTATTTGTTTTTTGGGTGTTGAGTTTTATAAGTTCATTATATATTTTAGATAGTAACCCATTATCAGATATGTCATTTGCAAATATCTACTACCATTCAGTAGGTTGTCTTTTAGTTTTGTTGGTTGTTTCTTTTGCTGTGCATAAGCTTTTATTTTGATGTAGTCCCAATAGTTTATTTTTGCTTTTGTGTTCCTTGCCTCAGGAGACATATCTAGAAAGATGTTGTTATAGCCAGTGTCAGAGAAATTACTGCCTGTGCTGTCTTCCAGGAATTTTATGGTTTCAGGTCTCACATTTAGGTCCTTAATTCATGAGTTTATTTTTGTGTTTGGTGTAGGAGTTGTCCAGTTTCATTCTTTTGCATGTAATCCAGTTTTCCCTGAACCATATGTTGAAGAGAATGTCTTTCCATTGGATATTCTTTCCTCCTTTGTCAAAGATTAATTGGCCATATAATTGTGGGTTTATTTCTGGGCTTTCTATTCTGTTCTAGTAAGCTATGTGTTTATTTATTTTTTTGTGTGTGCCAGTACCATACTGTTTCATTACTAAGCTTTGTATTATAACTAAAAGTGGGGGTTTGATACCTCCAGTTTTGTTTTTCTTTTCCAATATTGCTTTGGAGTCTTTTGTGGTTCCATACAAATTTTAGGATTGTTTTTTCTAGTTCTGTGAAAAATAGGGTTGTTATTTTGATAAGGATTGCATTAAATATATCGATTGCTTTGGGTAATATGGATATTTTAACAACGTTTATTCTTCCAATCCATGTGTGTGGAATGTCTTTCCATTTCTTTGTGTCCTCTTCAATTTCTTTCATCAGTGTTTTATAGTCTTCAGAGTGCAGGTCTTTCACCTCTTTGGTTAAGTTTGATCCTAGGTATTTTATTATTTTTGGTGCAATTGTAAATGAGATTGTTTTCTTAATTTCTCTTTTTTGCTGCTTCATTATTAGGGTAAAGAAATGCAGCAGAATTCTGTACATTGATTTTGTATCCTGTGACTCCTGAAATCATTTATCAGTTCTAGTAGTTTTTGGGTGGAGTCTTTCAGGTTTTCTATATATAGTATCATGGAATTTGCCAATATTGAAAGTTTTACTTCTTTCTTACCAATTTGGATGCGTTTTTTTCCTTTCCTTTGTGTAATTGCTGTGGCCAGGACTTCAGTAGTATGTTGAATCAAAGTGGTGAAAATAGACATCCTTGTCTTATTCCTGACCTTAGGGGAAAATCTCTCAGTTTTTTACCATTGAAGATGATATTAGTTGTCAGTTTTTCATATATGGCCTTTATTATGTTGAGGTATGTTCCCTCTAAACCTACTGTTTTGAGGGTTTTTATCGTGAATGCATGTTGTGCTTTGTCAAATTCTTTTTCTGCATCTACTGAAATGATCATATAGTTTTTATAATATCTCTTGCTGATGTGAGGTATCATGTTAATTGATTTGCCAATATTGAACCACCTTTGCATCCTGGGAATAAATCACACTTGATGGTGGTGAGTGATTTTTTTAATGTATTATTGGATTTGGTTTGCTAATATTTTGTTGAAGATTTTTGCATCTATGTTCATCAGAGATATTGGTCTGTAGCTCTCTTATTTTGTTGTATATTTATCTGGTTTTGGAATCAGGGTAATGCTTGCTTCCTAGGATGAATTTGGAAGTTTTCCATCCTCTTCTGTTTTTTTGGAAAAGTTTGAGAAGAATAGGTATTAACTCTTCTTTAAATGTTTGATAGAATTTACCTGTGAAACCATCCAATCCTGGACTCTTGTTTGTTGGGAGTTTTGTGATTACTGATTCAATTTCATTGCTGGTAATTGGGCTGTTCAAGTTTTCTATTTCTTTCTGATTCAATTTTGGCAGGTGATCTACTTCTAGGAATTTATCCATTTCTTCTAGGTTGTCCAGCTTGCTGGCATGTACGTTTCCATAATGCTCTCTCACAGTCTTTGTCTTTCTGGTGTCAGTTGCTATTTCTCCCCTTTCATTTCTGATTTTGGTTGAGTCCTGTCTCTCTCTCTCTCTCTTTTATTTTTATGAGGCTAGAGGTTTATCAGTCTTGTTGATCTTTTCATTTTTATTTAAGATTTTATTTATTTATTTGTCAGAGGAGAGAGAAAAAGCAGGGGGGAGCTGCAGGCAGAGGGAGAAGCAGGTTCCCTGCTGAGCAAGGAGCCCAATGCTCAGGACCCCAGGATCATGAGCTGAGCTGAAGGCAGACGCTTAACTGCCTGAGCCACCCAGGCGTCTCTTGTTGATCTTTTCAAAGTACTAGCTCCTGGTTTCATTGATCTATTCTTTTTTTTTTTTTTTTTTTTAGTTTCCATAACATCTATTTCTGTTCTCATCTTTATAATTTTCTTCTTTTGGGTGAATTTGGGTTTTGTGTGTTCTTCTTTTACCTCCTTCAGTTGTAAGGTTAGGTTGTTTATTTGAAATTTTTCTTGCTTCTTCAGATAGGCCTATATTGCTATAAAATTACCTCTTAGAAACGCATTTGCTGCATCCCAAAGATTTTGGATCATTGTCTTTTCATTTTCTTTTGTCTCCATGGATTTTTTTAATTTTCTCTTTGGTTTGCTGGTTGACCCATTCATTGTTTAGTAGCATGTAATTTGACTTCCATATATTTGTGCTCTTCCCTGATTTATTTCTTGTGGTTGATTTCTTGTTTCATTGCATTATGGTCAGAAAAAATGCATGGGAATGACTTTGATCTTTCTGAAATTGCTGAAACTTCCTTTGTGACCTAAAATGTGATCTACTCTGGAGAATATTCCATGTGCACTTGAAAATAATGTGTATTCTGCTGTTTTAAGGTGGGATGGTCTAAATATATCTATTAAACACATTTGGTCCAATGTGTCATTCACTGCCACTGTTTCCTTTTTGATTTTCTGTTCAGATGATCTGCCCATTGATGTAAGTGGGTTGTTAAATTCCTCTATTATTTTTGTGTTACCATCAATTAAGTCCTTTATATTTGTTATTAACTGATTTATGTATTTGGGTGCTCACATGTTGGGTGCATAAATATTTATAATTGTTATATTGTCTTGCTGGATTGTCTCCTTAATGATTATATAATGTCCTTATTTGTCTCTTGTTACAGTGTTTGTTTTAAAGTCATTTTTTTCTGATATAAGTATTGCTTTCCCCGCTTTCTTTTCAATCCATTTGCATGATAAATGATTCTCTATCCCCTCACTTTCGATCTGCATGTGTCTTTAGGTGTGAAGTGAGTCTCTTGTGGGCAGCATAAAGATGAGTTTTGTTTTGTTTTTTTTTTAACCATTCTGTCACACTGTATCTTGTGATTGGAGTATTTATTCCATTTACATTCAGAGTAATTATTGATAAGTCTGTGTTTATTGTCATTTTGTTATTTGTTTTGTGTTTGTTTTTGTGGATCTTCTCTGTTCCTTGCTTCCCTTGCTCTCCTCTCTCGCCATATGTTGGCTTTCTTTAATGATATACTTGGATTCCTTTCTCTTTATTTTTTCCATATCTATTACTTATTTTTGATTTGTGGTTACCATAGGTTTGTATATATCTTCTACTTACAGCAGTCTATCTTAAGTTGATAGTTGCTTAAGTTTGAACCCATTCTTACTTCTCTTCTCCCCATGGTTTGGGTATATGGTATATTACTTCTTTTTATTTTGTGAGTCCCTTGACTGATTTTTACAGATACACTTATTTTTCTGCCTTTGCACCTCCTACTTTTCTTACTTTTACTTATGGTCTTTCCTTTCTACTCAAAGAGTCCCCTTTAATATTTCTTGTTGGGCTGGTTTAGTAGTCATAAACTCCTTTAACTTTTGTTTGCCTTGGAAACTCTATCTCTCCTTCTCTTCTGAATTGTAGCCTTGCTGGATGGATGCCTTATTCTTGGCTGCAATTTTTGTCCTTTCAGCACTTTGAATATATCATGCCACTGTCTTCTGACCTGCAAAGTTTCTATATAAAAATCTGCTGGTAGGGTTATCAGGTTTCCCTTATATATAACAATTTTCTTTTCTCTTGCTGCTTTTAAAATTCTTTCTTTATCACTCCTTTTTGTCATTTTAATTAGTATGTGTGTTGGTGTGGACCTCCTTGGGTTGATTTTGTTGGGGGATTTCTGTGCCTCCTGGATCTGAATTTCTGCTTCCTTCCCCAAATTCAGGATGTTTTCAGCTATTATTTCTTCAAATAAATGTTTGGCCTCCTTTTCTCTCTTTTCTTGTCCTGGGATTCCTATAATGTGAATGTTATTATGCTTGATGTAGTCACTGAGTTAGTTCCCTATATCTGTTCTCATTTTGCATATATATATTTTTTTCTTTTACCTGCTCAGTTTGAATACTTTCTAATACTCTGGCCTCCAGGTCACTGACTCGTTCTTCTCCTTCTTCTAGACTGCTATTTATTCCATCTTGTGTGTGTGTGTGTGTGTGTGTGTGTGTGTAAATTTTTTTAAAGATTTTATTTATTCATTTGAGAGTGAGAGAGCATGAGTGGAGGGGAGGGGCAGAGGCAGAAGCAGACTCCCCACTGAGCAGGGAGCCCAATGCGGGGCTCCATCCCAGGACCCTGGGATCATGACCTGGGCCAACGGCAGATGCTTAATCGACTGAGCCACCCAGGCGCCCCACCATCTAGTGTATTTTTAATTTCATTTATTGTGTTCTTCATCTCTGATTGGTTCTTTTTTTTTTTTTTTAAGATTTTATTTATTTATTTGACAGAGAGAGAGACACAGCGAGAGAGGGAACACAAGCAGGGGGAGTGGGAGAGGGAGAAGCAGGCTTCCCATGGAGCAGGGAGCCCGATGCGGGGCTCGATCCCAGGACCTGGAATCATGACCTGAGCCGAAGGCAGACGCTTAACGACTGAGCCACCCAGGCGCCCCTGATTGGTTCTTTTTTTATCTCTGAGTTCAGGGTCTCACTGACGTCCTCCAGTCTTCTCAAGCCCAGTGAGTATCTTTATGATCATTACCTCAAGTTTTGTATCAGGCGTGTTGTTTATCTATGTTTTGCTTAGTAGGTCTCTTGCTGAGATTTTGTCCTGTTCTTTCACTTGGGATATATTCCTCTGTCTCCTCATTTTGTGTAATTCTCCGTGTCTGTTTCTGTGTGTTAGGAAAGTCAGCTACATCTCTTGCTCTTGAAAGTAGTGGGCATGGTACACACTTTTAACAAGGAGGTGCTGGTCCTCTTGCACAGAGGACATGTAGCCAATGCTGAGAACAAGATGGCCAGAGCATGTCAGCAAAGGGTGCATGGGTGGGGGAGTGGTTTTAACAAGGTGTGCATGTCCTCTGTGGGAGGTGACCAGCCACCATCAAGGGACTGAAGCCCTGCAACTTGTGTAGTTGGAAGATTCAGTGTTGGCAAGATTGTGCAGGTTTTCTGGGAAAGGAGACCTGCAGGATCAGGACTGAGACAGGCCTGTGTGGAGGGGGTACGGGACTCAGTAAGCAAGTCAGGCACTGATTCCTGGAGGTGGCCATGTCTTTCTTCTGCAGGGTGGGGAGGGAAATGGCACCTGCAACTCCTATGTTCCTGGAGAAGTCCCTCAAGGAACTCAGATTAGTAAATAACTCTCCTTCCTGTATGTATGCTCCAGGTGATTTTCAAACTGCTGCTTCTGTGCTGTATCTCTGAGGGCTGTTTGTTACGCTTTCTCTTTAAGGGCAGGGACTCAGCTTCCTGTCACCCTCCAGGCTCTCCCAGAACCAAGCCCTCTGATATTTTAAGTTCTTGGTGTTAAGTCCTGCTGGTTGTAAGAACTTAGATAACTTGACCCCTCTGATTTTCATAACCAAATGCTATTGGGATTCATCTTCCCTGTGCAGGCTGCCCAGTGTGATAGTCTGATTTTCACCCTTCTCCATACCCATGGCTCCCTCCTTCTGGTGGCCAGACCCGTGGAGTTTAGCTCCCTACCACATCTTTGCCTTCCTACCCTCTTCAGTGTTGTCTCTTCTCTACATTTAGTTGTGGAATTTGTTCTGCAAGTCTATGGGTCCTCTACTGGGTTATTTATACTGATAAATATATCAGTATATATATTTATACTGAGACGAGTTGAATTTTGGTCCCTCCTACTCTACCATCTTCCCAAGAAGTCCCTGTTTCTAGTTTTTTTATTTTTATTTATTTTTTTAACTGGCAAATTGCATTGCAGTTAACAATCTTCAATCTTCATATGCCTCCTTGGCAGAGCTATAGTATAGGTAGGGGATATAAGCTCATAATTTGGGAAGGAAATGAAGAGGTTTTTGATAAAGTGCCCTCAAGAGTAAAGAGTAACAAAATTCTCCTAGGATATAAAATTTACACACACACACACACACACACACACACATACACATATATACACATATAATGTGTGTATATATGTATGTGTATATATATTATGTATGTATATATATTATGTATATTATGTATATATATATTATTTATATATATGAAATAATGCAGTAAGATTCCTTCCTTCCTCTCTTCCTTCCTTCCTCCCTCCCTCCCTTCTTCTTTCCTTCCGTCCTTCTTTCCTTCCTGTGTGCCTTCCTTCCTTCCTTCCTCCAATATTTGAGAGCATGTTATTTGTCAGGCACTATGTTAGACACTTGGGATATATATCAGTCAACAATGCAAAGAACTCTGAACACCTGGGCTCAAACCCAGTATTAATCTAGGAGATCTGTTTCTTCTCAGGGCTTTGGAGATATGCAAATCCTTATATTTTTGCTTTTCAGCTCTTTTGGTCACTATAACTGTATAACACTTTTGCTTTATCTATTTTTCAATTATAAAAATTAAAATTTTGAAATGCCTCGAAACATATATCTATCCAGTGGTGTCTAGCATAGCAAAGAGGGCATTGTGGACAGAGAAAACAAGGTCAAAAAGGCAAATGTGATTAAATGCATGTTGTGTTCTGAAAATTGCAAGTATTCCAGGTTGGCTGAAAAGGAAATAGGAATAGTGTTCTAGTAGAGTTAAGTCTGCAAAAGCAGATTGGGCCATAATGTATATTGCTGCTTTGATGATCAGTCTCAAGTTTTTTTTTTTTTTTTTTTTTTTTTTTTAAAGTGGGTTAAATATTTCTGTTAATTAGTATTCCTTAAATTTTATTTACTCAACAATCTTTCCTGTGCAAACTGTGCAAAGGTAAATGTCCACATTACACTGTGGGAATTGCTGAAATTATGAATAAGATTTTTATAAAATATGATCCCTGAATTTAGCTTACTCTAAGTATGCAGTAAACCCACAGAGATTTATTCCACTTACTTTCATACTGATAAATTCCTAGTGTTCCTACCATTCTACATGTAACTGGACAAAGATAATACCACCAATTTCATGTAGAAAAATAAAACCTTAATGCTAGAATTTTTTGCCCAAATATTCTTATAACATTTCTCTTTCTACCGAGGATAAGAAAAAAAAAAAAACCATAAAATATAATTATCATTTTGTTTTTGTTGTCCAAATTACATTAGATCCACTATATACTTTTTATTTTTCAACTTGTTGCTGACTCTTTAAACCTGGTTGGGCGGACAACTCAAGGGCTTATTTTCATATTGGCTAGGCTGGACATGAAAAGAGCCATCTCAGCTATAATAATTAACTAGAAAATATTAATGGATCATTGTTGTCATTCATATGGTTGTATAATAATAACAAACGAAAACAGGAGACAAGAATGGTTGAGCTAGAGGTCTGTCCTACTAGAAATAAAATTGCATTTACAATTCATTTAACTGGGGCGCCTGGGTGGCTCAGTCAGTTAAGCGTCTGCCTTCTGCTCAGGCCCTGACCTCAGGGTCCTGGGATGGAGCTCCAGCTGAGTGTGGAGTCTGCTTCTCTCTTTCTTTCCCTCTGCCCCTCCCCCTGCTTATGCTCTCTCTCTCTCTCTCTCTCTCTCTCACTGTCAAATAAATAAAAAAATAAAGTTCATTTAACTGAGCATTTTAGGACAAGCAATTAGAAATATCTCTGGGCAGAACCTACAAAGGTTATTAGTTTGCTAAGGATCCATCATAACTCTTACTCTGATATTCAGGCAGCAGGCAATGCCCATTCTTCTTAAGATTTTGCTTCTACTTTCTGCTGAGACTATTAAAATTTCTAGAGATGTTTATAGCAGAGAGGATTAAAGGCAATGGCAAAACCAGGAGTCACTAAAGGATAATGATGTAGGCAAAGGAAAGATACATATGATAGACCAGGTGAACTGATAATGAAGGAATGCTTCAAACTACTAATGCATAGTAAGGGAGAGGAAAAAATTTGAAACATAATACACGGGATAAAGTGAAACAATTTGAACTCATAATTAAATAATTACACAGAAATTGTAAATCATTCCTGACTTAACAAACTCTCTGGGTTTTGTGTGTGTGTGTGTGTGTGTGTGTGTGTGTGTTTTGGTTTTGATTTTATTGGTTTGTTTTGTCTATTTTGATTTTTTTCATGATTTTTCCTTTTGCATAAAAGATTCTAGTAGATCTTTCTGTGCCATTCAAAAATAGCTTTATATAGAAGCTTTCAGGGAAATCTAGTCTTTCTCAAACAGGTAATTTTAATAACCTAATTAGATTGTCTGAGTGCATCACTGTTACAATGATAGACAATATATAAACAATCCTGGCTGTCACCTGAACACTCAGCATAGCCGAATTTGCATTTGAATAGTTGCCAGAATGTATTTTTTTGCTTTTGGATCCACTGCATCATGCATTCTTTTAGTCTTTTGTAAAAGCAAAATCTGCAGCAAAATTGCAGAAAGCCTTGTTAATTCATTTTTTAATGAATAATGCCCTTTGGCATTCTCTTTGATAGTCGTGGTTTGCTGGAATGAACAGCGTACACTTCTCTTTTTGGATTACTACAGCCCTTTTCAAGCTTGAATATGCCTTGGGGGTAAAAAAAAAGGGTTATCCATTTGTACACAGGAGGGAAAGTACTTAGATGAATACCAAAATAGAAGTATTGGGGTGCATAGCAAATTTGCTTAGTGGAGATTGAGGGCTAAGTTTGACTTCACAGCTCTTCCATTACCACTGTCAGGCTCCTTCTATTTCAAGCGTTTTGAGAGAAATTTCTCTTTCCCTAGGTGGATCCTGAC
This sequence comes from Phoca vitulina, assembly GCF_004348235.1. Taxonomy (NCBI): domain Eukaryota; kingdom Metazoa; phylum Chordata; class Mammalia; order Carnivora; family Phocidae; genus Phoca; species Phoca vitulina. The sequence goes on from NW_022589706.1 coordinate 47,777,301, forward strand.
TAATACAACATCTTAAAAATTTCTTCAGCAGTCATTAAATTTGCACAATTAATTTAAAGGTCATTATTTTTACCTTTTTTTTTCTTTTACAAATTAAAAAATTGAGATTATAATAGACTCTGTAATTCTAAGTTTTCCTGAATTTAAGACCAGGGCTAATGCCCACTATAAACGGCATTTTGCAATGATCCTCTCTACAGAAGCAAAGAGAAAAGAATAAAAGTGTGCTTGAACTCGCAACTGATTTCAGTTATCTCTCTCATTACCAAGACACACCATATATCTCATTAAAATTCAGGTTTGAGAACCGTGCTTTTAGGATCTTCTTCAAAAGCATCCATAACCTCCCACCTCCATCTTAGAAGTCAGAATGGAAGGGCATTTTCTCCTACTAGTTCAGGTTTTTAAGATGCCAATCCTACCTATACCTTTGTAGAAAGTTCATTGAAGCTATATTTTAGAACTCTTATAGATTCAGTATTGATACATAACTCAATATTTCTCTTTATACATTGAGATATTTTGTGTGGTATTCTCTTTCATTGCATTTCCTCACATGCTACTCAATGTACATAATTAAAATGTAAACAATCACTTCTTTTACAACAGACAATATTCCTGGCAAGTTGGACTTAATAGGAATAATATCTTATGTGCTTAATGCCAAGTCTATACTTTATATCTTTCTCTCCATGTCTGATCATAGTTATCCATATTGTCTCTCTTTCTTTTCTCTTTTAGTTTAACAATTTAATAATGATGGTGGTATATATTTTGTTTCTTTTGCTGAATCTGTAGACAAAAAGCTTTTCACTGACATCAAATCTTGAAACAGTGACTTTAAGGATATGTTTTGAACAGGAGACATTCAGTGGAAAAATAGCTGTGTTTTAGACAGGTGACTTTTATACAATCTTTGATAGATTTATTTTTTTAACATTCTTTTCAGAGAACAGTAAACTTTGAAAAACATCTCAGAATACCACTGATTTTTATTTTTGAGTTTCTTAGGCATTGAACGAGGCACATTTTATAGGATTGAAACTCCTTAAATTTTCTTGAGTAACAGTTAGCTTTCTCAACATTTACTGTACCCCAAGCTCTTGCAAGAATTAGAAGATGCACACATGAGATTGACCAGCCATAACGCAATAGTTGTTAAGCGTGCACAGGTATCATTCGGGTTTCAGTTAAGGCAACTCCAAACATTGGCAAAGATGGAGTATCAGCAGAAATGGAGGTCAGACCATCTAGTTGAAATTTGAAAAAGGAAAATGGGTCTAAATTTGATATAATTTCAACATTGTGATTGAACTACCCTTTCCAGTGCTCATTCCAACAGAAGGTCTTATGCAAATGAGGAAACACACAATGGGAAGCCAGGTACCCACGTGGTTATACAGACCCATTCAAGCAATGTTATTTTTAGGGTCCTAATAACTTGCATCCTAGGACAAGTAAGTCTCATTGTAAGCCCATATTTAATCTAAAAGCAATAATTATATAGCAATTATATAATAATTATTCCCAGATGTTATGTTTCAAAATAGTGTTCATTTTCTTCTTACAGTTTATCAATTAAATATTTAATGATAAATGTATTCTTGTTATTGATATGGACATGAATATTTACTTTATAAAATAAATTGCAGAGCCATTTTGATGGTTATTATACTTACGTCTTTAGAGATATAGATTTTGTGCATTTGTATGAAAACCAAGCCTGGAAAAATAAGTGTTGGTAGGGCTAGTGGAAGTATATTCTGCTGAGAGATTTTATTAAAATAAAACAGCTATGCTCTATTTGGTTTGCAAGATCTCCACCAAACTTAAACCAAGCTGGCTATAATCTTGAATACACTCCAAAACTATTAAACAGAAATGGAAGATGCAGAAGGATTATGGGAAATCAAACAATATCTTTCAAATGTTGTAATAACTAAAATGAGAAAACTCCATATAGTAACAATGAAAGTTATCTTTCGGAATTCTTAGCCTCCTGGATTTGGAAAATAATAAGAATAGTTATCCCTGTTGAATAAATTTTGCTTTCTTTTTTTTTTTTTTTGAATAAAACTTTCTTTTATATAAGTGTTGTCTGAGAGGAGCCTTTTCACAAACAAATAAAACTGAGTTCAGTAAAACCATTCAAGATCCATGTGTAGAGTGATAAATAAGAATTAATGCTGATGAATTTTGGTGGTGTTTTTGTTTTTTGTTTTTAAACTAGTTAGATGAACAAATTAAGTTTTTATTTTTGTTTTTGTTTTTTAACTAGATGAACAAATTAAGTCATGGGCTTGCTAAAGACTTGTTCAAGCTCAAAAACCTAAAAAGTAGGAGATAGAATTTAAACCCAGGTTTGTCTGGTATCGAAGCTTGTACAGTTAGCAACTCTCAAAGCTGTCACTATAGTTCATGGGTTAAGTGAAGCCAAACAGCTTTCTTATTGATTATTTTAATATATGGAGATAGGAGATACTAACTTTAATGATAAAGTTTTAGATAAAGGAATAAATAAAAAGAGAAAAAGTGGACCCTAGAGATTTATTTTATTTTATGCTGAAATAAACTAAGTCTAAACAAACACGATGATTAAGCAGGAGGAATATTCATTTTTACTACTTTCAGGCAAATTACAAATATCAAATACCTTCTATGTGTATAAACTTATACTAGATACACATGATTCAAATTCAAGTTCATTTATATGTTATTGTGGTAGGACATATACGTATTTTTTTAAAAGTGTCAATACAAAGTAGGATTCTATTATATTGAAAAAGGCAGGATTAACTATAAATGCTCTAGAAAATTTGGTCAAAGGTAACATTACTACATGATAATAGAACAAACATAAATCAAGTAACTATGAATTGAACTCTGAATGATGTGTGGGATTCAAATTGATAAAAAGGATGGGGGTGTATTTTGAGTGAGATGGCTATGTGAAGCAAGACTTTGACTTTGGACTTTTGGGTAGGAATGGAGAGGGGAAACTGAAGAGAAGTGAAGGAGAATAAGGCACTGCCCAGTGCCTGATACAAAATAAAGGTTCAATGAAATAAAACATGAAATATCTACACTATGGACTTACAAGCGGTTTCAATAAATTAGTCAGATTATAGTATCTACCAAACACTGTGACAGGTACTAGATCTGAACCTATGCATGGTTCCAGCTGAAGGAGAAGAAGACCTGAGAACAGATAGGTCATCATAAGTCATAGGAGGCTAAAAAGAAGACCAGATCAAAAATTTAACCTTTTGAAATCAGTGAGGAACTGTCCCATGTTTTAGATCAGATAAATGGCATGATGAATAATATTTAAGAAGGCAGAACTTGTGGCTACTTTTTAGGTCAAGGACTCCTTTGAAATTTTGAGATTTCATTGAAAGCTAAGGAGCATTTCTCCTCAACATAACTATATGCATTTATGCAACAAGTTTCCTGTTATATTATGGGAGTTCATGGATACTTAGAACCTAAGTTAATAATTTTTTTTATAGAGTAGAGTATATTTAGTATGGACCGAAGTAGAGATGAGATATGAGGCTCTAACAATTCAGGTATGAGTTGATAGATTTTTAGGGTGATGAAAGTAAGAATGGAAAGGAATGAATGGATGCCAGATTCAAGAAAGAAGGATCCATAGGACTGGGTCTTTTTATATTTTTAAATTAAATTAAAATCTTAAAGCTAATTTATGTCATGGTTTAGCCAGTGTGTTTTCATTTCATATATTGAGTAATCTCATGTTCATTAACATATAAAGCCTTAGGTATTATTTAACTTATCCAAAAAAATGAGAAATTTTTTCAGCAGGTTTTGTTTTTTTTTTTTTAATATAAGAAAACTGGAACTCATGGAAATTCAATTATTTCAATTTCAGTCTTCCCAACTCCAAAACTCATGACTTTTCCACTTAAACTCCACTGCCTAAAATGCCAACTCATTTATTTCTTGATTAACTAAGTCATATATTTTTTTTCATTCTAAGAGAATTAAAAAATTCATGATAAAGATATGAGTTAGGAAGAAAACAAATTAAGACACCGTATCATGACCATATAGCAATGGGAGTTTTACTCACAATTTCTGTTGGTCACAAAATCTAGGCACAGTGTGGCTGGATTCTCTGCTCAGGTACCTATTGATTCAAAATTTTGAGACCTTCTTGGGAGAAATATGAAACTGGCCCCTTTACACAGAGGGTAGGAGAGACCAAAGAAAGAAGCAGGCCACTCCAGATTTATAAATGACAGTGTAATAAGCAAGGGAACTTATCCCAAGGTTTGTCTTGGATGGCTGCAAGATGAGTGGATCTCTACCCTGGCCTACCAGAATCTTAAAAATTTATATAAAGACTTTAACTGGGGTTAGTCACATATTCAGGCCAGATGGTCTCATCAGCACATTGCTTTCTCAAGGCTCCATCCTTGAAAATGGCTCCTACTATGGGAATAGTGGGTAGAATGTACATTACAATGACCAGGGTGAAGTTAAAGAGCCTTGGGTTGCTTGGATTTAGCTCAAGGGTCCACTGGTGGTCACATCCGCTGGATAACCTCCCCGAAAAGCTTCAGTAGGCTGAAATCAAGGCCAAGAGTATAGTTATCTGGGGCTTGTGGCCCTCTTCCAATCTCATTGATTATTGGCAGAATTAATTTCATTGTGGTTATAGGACTGGAGTTTCCATTTCACTGCTAGCTCTGAGTGAGGGATCACTCGCAACATCTAGAAACCACCTTCAATCCTTGCCATGTGACCCCATAGGCAGTTCACAACATGAATGTTTGTTTTCTCTCATCCAGCCAGACTGTAGTTCTTTGACATCTGCTTCTGAGACCAGCCAGAGAAAACTCTGTGCCTTAAAAGAGCTCATGTAATTAGGTCAAGCTCACCCAGAGAACTCCCCTATATTAAGGTCAACTCTTTTGGGACATTAATTCTGTCTACAAAATTCTTTCAAGCAGTACTTAGATTAGCATTGATTGAATAACTGGAAGAAAATGTGTCCTAGCAGGGGCTAGGAATCTTGGGGGACATTTAGAATGCTGCCTTCTACCCTCACTAGAATAACAACTCAGTAAAGTAAATAAATAAGTACAATGATCTTCTGAATTTTTGTCTTCTTCTACAGAATAATCAACTACTCTATTAATAGCTATCTCATTTTATTTTTTTTCAAAGATTTTATTTATTTGAGAGAGAGATCATGAGCAGGGCGGAAGGGTAGAGGAGAAGCAGACTCCCAACTGAGCAAGGAGCCCGATGTGGGACTCAATCCCAGGACCCTGGGATCATGACCTGAGCTGAAGGCAGACGCTTAACTGACTGCCACCAAGGCACCCATGGTTATCTCATGTTAATAATTTTTTTTTTATTCTTGTCTCTCTTCAACATTAATTATGAGCTTTCTGAAGAGAGCAATTGTATGTTATGTATTAAGTATTCCCAAGTAGCACAGTGTCTGGCAAATAAAAGATACTCAGCATGAATTAATGGAAATCATACTTAATAACAATAATTTCAAAATAGCTAAAACACTTATTCATGCACCTCACTGTGGACAACCATACTACTCTGAGGACATGGATTTATAGAAAGTGTGAAATTTAAGAATGCTGTAAATTATACACAACATCCAATGATATTTTACATATGAAGTAAACCAGAACCTATATTCTTTGTGTACTCATTTAGAAAGTTGCACTTTATGCATTAATTTTAGAATAGATCTTTCTGACTAAGGAAGCATTTGGATATGTTTTTTTAAATGTCAACGGTACCAGAGAAAATGTCATGTCTGTTTTTAATCTTTCCCCCTACTTTATTCCTGACATCTAGAAAAGACCCACAAAAGCAGGCAAGAGATAAAAGGAAGAGGTGGCTTTGAGCCACCCCCATTCTTTGCTCTAACATGGGTCTATCACTGCCACACCTTCACTGAACATGTGTAAAAGTGTTAATATGTTACCATTTGCCCTAATCTTTATCTCTACTTCACTAAGAAATGTAGATGGACAAGCAGAAAATGTAGGATCATATAGACAAATACTTATTAATATCTTCATTTAGATAATCCATACTGTGAATACAAAGAGAGGTTAAATCATAATTTTTTATTGTTATGTTAATCACCATACATTACGTCATTAGTTTTTTATGTAGTGTTCCATGATTCATTGTTCAGCATTGCTTAGTCAACAACTGTTAAAAATCATTGTTGACTAAGCAATGCTGAAAACAAAACTGGAGAAAATCAAGTGAATTTTTTTTACATTTACATTTCTTTCTTCTAATTTATTTTTTCTTCATTTCTGAGCACAAATTAACAAAGGCCTTAATAAAAAAAAAAAAACTATATTGTGCAGGTATTATTTTCTTTTTCTCATCCAAAGTCTTAGTATAGTTTGTATTTTCACTCCTGGAAATAAAAATTTGAATAGCTAATAGGATCTACTCCAGGTGCTGATATTAAATTTCACCTTCAACTTGCATACAATCTTTAGTCTTAATATAGTTTTGGGTTAATCATCAGACACATCTTTTGTTTGTTTGTTTATACTTTTTCCTGAATTTTCTAGGAATTACGAAAATTTTGCTCAGATAAATGAAAATGAATAAATTTAAGTCTTTAATTTGAATCTATAGCTATTCAAGGAATCTATAACTATTCAGGAAAACACTTAAATTTCTGATCTATAGCTATTCAAGGAAACACTTTAAATTTCTGATTAGGATACTTTAGCTCCCATGGAACAGTACTAAATAACTTTTAAAATGTTTTGATCCAAATACTTTCTTGATGATAAAGGTAAAAATGATGTTTATTTTATTTATTTTATTTTTAACAACACCTTTACTCTGCAGGGTGCAATAGTTTATCTTCTTTATGTGTGGATAAAGGCATAATAATTTAATTTTAGGATGAGGCGAGAGCATTTATAAAAAGGAAATAGGATTGAGTTTCCCCAGAGATTAGTGTAGCTTTTATTTTGAAGTGGATAAACATCACAGTCTCCTTTGTGCATAGTTATAAGGTCATATTAATAAGCCCACTTAAAAAATAGATTAATTTGAAAATAGACCCCTTTCTGTACATTATATATGGGAATAAACACTGTTGCTACTACATGGAAAAACCAAGGGAGCAAATAAGAGCTGGAAAGAGAAAATAAGAAAGGGAGAGCAATACCTAAGAAATGACAGTGAATACCAGTGATGTTGAATATTAAAAAAAAAAAATTTGATAACCATATGTTGCAACAAACCAGATCCTATACTACATTTGAGCATGCTGAACTCGCTCTGTCAGCATCATCCTCAGGCCACTAGTACTTCCTTGCTTTGAGTAGCTGGCCTCCTTTCCATTTAGCAGGCACTGCAGAGGGTTACAAAGAATCCTCTCTCAGCTCAGTGGACTTCATCCCTTATCTTTAGAGAAGTGTAACATAGCACATTCAAAAAGAGTTTTTTTCTTCACTTCCATTACCTTTGTTATACTCACACAAACTGGTGTCTTCTAACTTTAGCTACAGAAGCAGGAAGTGAACGTCAAACCAGAAAGATGTGAGTCCCTCAGTAGTTCAAACTGTATCTACTGGGGTATATATGATGGGCCAGATTTTTCCAGCTGTACAATAGCTCTTAGCCAGAAGCTTATGGCTTGTAAATATATGGTGCACACATTGAACCAAGAGATAAAAACAAGATCCCACACAAGTGAACTCATTTTTATACTCAAACACTTAATCCAGGTAGACGTAGTTGCTATGTATTACTTCTGGCCGGAAGTGAGATGATATAAGCATGCCCATCAAACTGGCAAAATTTCCTCTCTAGTATACTTGGCTTTCCCACACTGACAGTTACTGGATGATAGAAGGTACCATTCTATAAAATATAAGAAAATACTTAGATGATTAGGCTCTTAAAAAAACAATGATATTAAGGATATTTTGGATATTTTCAAAATGTATAAAGAACTCATATAACTCAACACCAAAAACCCAAATAATCTGATTAAAAAATGAACAAGGGACCTGAATAGACATTTTACCAAAGAAGACATACAGATAGCCAAAGGACACATGAAAAGATCCTCAAAATCGCTAATCATCAGAGAAATGCAAATCAAAACTACAATGAGAATTCAGAATGGCTAAAATCCAAAAGAGAAAAAATAACAAGTGTTAACAAGGATGTGTAGAAAAAAGGAACACTTGTTCACTGCTGGGAGGAATGTAAATTGGTGCAGACACTGTGGAAAATAGTATGGAAGTACCTCAAAAAATTAAAAATAGAAATGCCACATGATCCAGTAGTTCCATTACTGGGTATTTACCCAAAGAAAATGAAAATGTTAATGTGAAAAGACACGCACCCTTATGTGTATTGCAGCATTATTTATAATAGCTAAGATATGGAAGCAACCTAAGTATCTATCCATAGATGAATGGATAGGGAAGATGTGTTGTGTTGCACATGCGCGCGCGCACGTGCACGCACACACACACACACACACACACACACACACTATGGAATATTACACAGCCATAGAAAAGGATGACATCTTGCCATTTGTGACAACATGGATAGACCTAGAGTGTTTCATGCTAGGTGAAATAAGTCAGACAGACAAAGACAAATACCATATGTGAAATGAAAAACAAATGAATAAACAAACAAAAATAAAATCTTTTTTTAAGTTATGACTAATTTAAAAAATTTAAAAAGTCTGTAGAACCCAAAGTTCCCTCTTGATGCATTTATTTGTGTTTCACAATTTTTTGAGAAATTTTGTAACATCCAGATCAATTTTGTGATGATTATTATCCACAAAACATCTCTAATGTCCAGTATCTCTCCTTATAGAACCACCTCTGTTCCGAAATAACAGCCAAACTCTAGCTTATTGCTTTCCTTCATCCTCCAAAACCTGCTTTTCTTTTTGCAAGGAAAATAACCTCTGGCACCAGGAATTCAACAGTCCACTGGAAGAGAAAGAGGCCTGATAGTATATAACTTTATAAGTGCAATTAGAAATGCCAATAAAGTAAATAAACAGTACAATAAATATATTGAGGACAAACTTCTAACTTGTATTAATACAACTTTATGATTCCAAGTTAAAGTGGGTCTTCACTTCCACATTAATTACAGAATTATATCTACATTCTTTAACATGACATCAACAACTCCACACTCTTTCCTCAACCAAGCAAGCCAGCATCATATGTCATCAGTTCCAGTGTCTGCCCTCTCTTTATATTCCAGTTACACTAATATAGCTAACTTCCAGAACATGCCAAGATATCTCTCATACATTTGTGCAGTAAAATGCTTTATATCACTTATTTGGTACACATACACACATTATATATACATATATGTAATATATTTGCACATACCTTACTGTATTTTACAGTGATCATTTTAGAATTAGACTCAGTCATTGAGTTCCAAACTCTGCCATTTACTTGCTATATAGCTTAATATAGAATACATGCTCTGCTAATATTTCACTAATTTGTATGTACCTTGTAGTGACCAGTAATGCTTGCTTCTGGTAAAATATTTTTTGAAAAACATAGAAGTAAATGTAACTGATGTATTGAAAAAGAGTTGCTAATTTTAAATATAATCAAAAACACAACTTATTTTTTTGTCTTCCACTTGCCTTTTTAAGCTGCTCAGTGGGGCAGATTTTTCTGCTTCAACTATATAAAAACTCTGAGAGAACGTGTATCTTTTCTGGTTGTTCTTAGGTAATAAAAAGTCAAACAATTGCTTGAAGTGGAACAACATGATCTAAATTCTTAGAGCATCCATTTCAATGTACTAATCAACACATTTCATTTCAAGGTAGACTTTCTCTTCTTCTCTTGCATGTAGAGCCTGCTCATTTGCAGGCTTTGTCTTTGCATTTGGTGAAACTGAATCTCATTTTAATCATCTCTTATATTTTTCGCTTAGCTCTTCAAAACATTGGGGAGAAGAATTCAAGGAATAATGAAGCTCTTCCCCTCATGGTATTGGTCTTATTCCCAAGTTAGGTTTCCACTCTCTGGACCTGGATGTAGTTGAAGCAGATCATTCGCATTGATATTTTGCTTCTTTCTATAGAGACTTCTCAGCTGGCATCCCCCAGTTGTAATTTTCCAGAAGCTGCTGCTACAGGTTTTCAGCAGTTCATTGCACACAGAATCACTCCACTGAACTTTTAAAAAATGACCCAGAGCCTGACAATTGCTTCAAACACTTGCATTTGAGCACTTTGGAATATCATATCAACTGTGTCATGGTCCCACAGTGGAAAATTTCAATTAAACATTAAATTTTATATAATGAAGAAAATGAAAGTTGATTCCCAGTGCCAAATGCCCTACACAGAGATAAAAACTGTTAATAGATTTGTGCATTTTTAGGTATATAGAAGCATATCTGTACACACGCACACACACATGCACACACACACACATTAGTATGTCTGTGTGCATTTACATGTGCATTGTGTGTGTGTATAGACAGACATATACATCTATACATATGTATACTATAAATGGGGAGAACTATGTATGTATACGTGCAGTGTGTGTGTGTGTGTGTGTGTGTATCCAAATATAGACTTTAGCAACTTGCTTTGTGCACATCTTTCCAAGTCTGCATATTGATTTCCTTGGAATGGTGCAATGTCTGTTATATCCTTTTCTTTCCTTTTATTATTTTATTTTTTTAACACCTAAACAGAGCATATATTTGAAAGAGACCATCTGTTTCTTAGGCAAGCCATGAGTGACCTGCATAACTAGGAAGCACAAGAGTCCAGGTGGACAGACTGTGGCAGTTGTGTTAACAAGCACTAATGAGCAAGGTTGGCTGTAACTGTCCTCTGCATGAAAAGGACACAAAAATTAATACACTATCCATTGAAACAACTTTTCAGTGGCTCCACTGGTCAGAAAGGGTTCTGACAACCATATGCACCATTTACTCTTTAAATTGCTTATTTTAGCATTACATAGACATATCATTTAATTAAAATAAAGATTTGGGGAATTTACATGTTAGATAAAATTATATAAAAGTTCTCTTTCTACACACACATACACACACACCACATGCACATACAGTATCTTTTTTAAGAGCTCTTTTTCTGGTTTCAGTATTTTGAGATAATACACATATTTATAAATAAGACATAAAAATCACCATCCCCACTACCTAAGATAACGTTTTACCAGTTTAATATGTTGTCTTCCTGTGTTAATATGTCAATTATATCTCAATTAAGAAACAAGATTAAATTCATACTATTCACTACTGCTTAAAACATTAGAGTCACTTTGGTTTTTAAAAAATAGCATTCTGTCTCTTAGGTGGTCTTTTAGGATTAGCATTACAAATAATGTGAAAGTCTTCCTTGGACTTTTTGAACTCTAATTTATATATTTTAAATATTTTAAAAACGTATAGCTAAGTAAAAAAAATACTTGCTTTACCTTTGACATTTTATTACAGTGGAATTTGAAAAAAAATATTCTATAATAGCCTTTGGCTTTTCTTATTTATCATTTTGTAAATATTCTGCTCTCTCTTTTTTAACTCTATCACTATAGATACCCTATATTCTATTTCCCAGTTTTGTTTTCATCTTAGACTACTGTCTTTGTTTCTGTTTGTATACTCTCTTTTTCTCTTGCATTGGTGTTTCTTTATAGAGCTGGCAGTTTTTGGATCTACCATCACCCGGCCAAGGAAGAGAGCTTCCTGGCCATTAGGCACAATACCTTCCCTTTCCATGGGGCAAAATTCACCTGCATTTCATCCAGGTTTTCAATAATTAGCACATACAAACAAACACAAATAAAATTTACCCCCGTGTTTTCTTCTACCATTATCAGCCTTACTCCACATCCAGCCACTTGTCTGTTCCACTCCAGTGTTTCCCACAATGTTCTGCATTCCATTAGACTGCCACCATAGGTAACTTTTCTTCTCCCAAACCCTGAGACATTTCAGTACCTTCTGCTACTGGTGCCCCACAACTGCCAAAACTCTCCTTATTTTCATCCTCTACTGTGAAACAGTGTTTCACTGCCTTGGATTACACTGATCTAGAATCTGCTCTCAAGAGATTAGTATTTACTTTCTCAGATACTATGTTTTTGGGTATAGGAGTGAAGAGTGATGTCTCTTTTTCATGTAGCATTGTTGCTTACAGTCTGTTGTTCATTTATTCATGGGTAAACTGTGTTCTTTTATGGCCTCTCTTTTAGGTTCTGCCATCGACTCCATTTCCTTATTACTTGTAGTCCTTACCTCGGCTCCCTGTTTTCCTCTCCACCATGATGGATGATCTCATCAGTTCTGTGGACAAATTCTTCAATGTAAGAGCTTCTCAATTTCTTGATTGGCTCTCCAGCACCAAATTAAGCATACTAACTTCATCTCAGTTACTCCCCAAATCACACACTCAAGTTTGCTGTAACTGGGCAGCACTAAAATCACTGAAGAAGTACTTTACCCTAAACCACAGAATCCTATTCCTACATCTTGCTTCAACTATTCCCCCAATAATTTTTTAAGCCATTGACCTCTGAGTTAAAGATGGAGCAAAACCCCCATCCATGTATATCTAAATGTGTTCTATCTTACCTCCCTTTTACTATAAAAGAGTAACTCATGACCCCTCCCTCTAGCCCACCACAGGAGCTTTTGGATTCCCTTCTATCCTGTTTTCTTATTAAGCTTTACACTATTATCTTTGCCTCTCTATCTCTCTCCGCCCAGTCCCTCTCTCTTTCTCCTTCTCTCTTTAATATTTGTCTTTTGTGCAGTGTATCCTTTTCATTGCTTTTACAAAATCTAAAATCTCTATTACTAAATGATAAATGAAAAAGATTTATATACACACACACACACCCCTCCTCTCTAAACACTTAATTAGGCTATCCCTTATTTTCCCTGCAGTTATTCTCTTTTTTTTTCTAAGCTCATTCTTTTCTGTTCTGTAACTCTCTTAGCACCCATGTAGTACCCAACTCACTCTAATTGAGTTTATTTCCTCATAACTCCTCTCAAGTAACTTGCAAAATTCTTCTGTAATCTCCATGTTGTTAAATTCAAAGGCCATTTCTCAGTTCACAAATTTTATGTCCTTTCAGCAGCAATCAATTTTGTTTATAATTTCCTATTTTTGAAAATTCTTCCTTTAGGTTTCAAGACCCCATGCTCTCATCAATTTTCTCTTACCTTTCTTGACAAACACTTTCTTTTACCGTCCTCTTCTACTCAGCCATTTAATTTTGGGCATTCTCAGTCTTTATTCTCATGTTCTCTTCCCTTCTTTCTCCTTCAATGTCCTTCCCTACATTATCTCATCCATTACACAGTGTTAATGATCTTCTATATGCTGATGATATGTAAATTTATACTTCTAGCCTAGGCATATCTTCTGAGCTTCAGAACAGTATTATCTGAAAGCGCACCTGACATTTGCACTTGAATATCTTAAAGATAGTTCAGAATCATTATGTCCTGTAATGGACTAAAGGTTGTTCCCTATTAAAATAAAATTTACCCCCGTGTTTTCTTCTACTATTCTTCCTGTCAGTAAATGGTAACATTCATCCATTTATGCAAGCCAGTGATCTAAGACTCATACCAGATACATTTCCCTTTTTTAACCCACATCTAACCCACCATAAATCCAGCTAATTTGGCATCCAAAATGTCTTTTTTTTTTGTTTTTTTTTTAATTTATCTCCAGCTTTACCACTAACCTTCTCACACAAGCTCTTGTAATGACTTCCTGACTGGTTTCCCTGCTTTCACTGTAGTCCATCATCCATCCACCATCCTGCCATTTTTTCTTCTGTGCAGTGATCGTTTTCAAAAATAAATCTCAGCATGTCTTTTCTATACTTAAATGGTGTCATTTTGCTCGTGGAATAGTAATTAAAATTATTACTGTGTTCTTTAATACCTGGCATGATCTAGTCTTAACTACTTCTTCCTGGTCATTGGACATAATGCTTTCTCCATTCTACCCTCAATTCTACACATTCATCTCACTGGCACTCTTTTAGTTCCTTAAATACATAATTTTTGTAATAGTGTCTTTACATGTGTTGTTTCTCTTAAACTTTACCTACCTAGTTAAGTCCCAGTCTATGCATTCCTAACTCAATTGTTGCTTTCTCAGGGAAAAATTTTTTTTCTATTATATACATATACTCATAGTAACATCTACTGATTTAGGTTTTAATTTAATATTCATTTTTATGACAATTTGGTCATTGTTAATCTTCTTATGTAAACCATGAAAGCAGGAGCTCCCTGTCCATCTTTGGTTACTTTTGTAGTCAGATGCCCACCAAAGTAGAATGTTGTAGGCACCCAAAAAATAATTTGTGAAAATATAGATGGCTTTTACTTCTTCTCTTATAGTGGCCATATTTATTTTTATGTATTGAGGATGCCAAGCTGTTTTTCTTTTTTTCAATGATTTCAATGAAAGATTTTCTGAAATATCAGTAGAATGTGCTCCTCTTCCCTTTGTCTAAAGGTTTGACTGTATTTCCAATAGACCCCAAGTTTTCTTTCATCTCTTTCTAGAATGAGGAAGATATATGCAAGTACAGTATTTATCTGTTTTTCATGTGTATGTCCTGGATTCATTTTCTTGATTATTTTGGAATTCTTCATTCGGTTGCACTGTCTGGAAGCAGGCTGAGGTATGCAGCTCTGAGACCAGTTTCCAGGCCCAAAAGATATTCATCAAGTACAATCCTGATAGACAAGGCTCTACCACATTACTCTTTTTTTTTTTCCCTGAAAATTTGTTCAAATCAAAAATATGTCTCTGCCCAGAATAATACTAGGGTGTTTCCTGATACTGGTCTTTCTGAGAGAAATTTACTTTTGTGAATCTCTCATTCTAAAATGAAGTGTCACTTCCAATTGCTTTCCTAATTTTATTAGATATTTCAATATTTGAACAACAAATAGAGATAAATGGAAGAAGGAGACAGTTCTTTGCCTTCCTCATAATGTACTGTAAAAGACAACATAAATCTCTATTCTGTTAATATAAAAATAGGACTCACAAAGCAAGAAACAAAAGGCAAATAAACAATAGAAAACTGAAAAAAGTGTCTGAAGAATGATTTTAAAAGGAAAATAAGTAAAAATGCTAAACATATGAAAAGTCAATTAAAGATATGCAAATGGAAGCAATATGTGTAGCACCATTTAAACTTGCCACATTAGTAGCAATTTAAACTTTAAACCATACAGCATTGCATCCTCTTCCCCTTGGCTTTGCTCTCCATTCCTGTTTTGTTTTGTTTTGAAAAATATTTTATTTATTTATTTTGAGAGAGACAGAGAGAGTAGAGTAGGGAGGAAGGGCAGAGGCAGAGGGAGAGAGACCAAGCAGACTCCACACTGAGCATGGAGCCTGTTGGGGGTCTTGATCATGACCTGAGCTGAAATCAAAAGTTGGATGCTTAATTGATTGAGCCACCCAGGCACCCCTCTTTCATAGATTTTTTTTAAGATTTTATGTATTTATTTGACACAGAGAAAGAGATAGAGAGCATAGAGAGGGAGAAGCAGGCTCCCCGCTGATCAAGGAGCCCAATGCTGATCCCAAGACCCCGGGATCATGACCTGAGCCAAAGGCAGCTGCTTAACGGATTTAACCCAGGTGCCCTTTCATGGGTATTTTAGTAAAAATGTAGAGGTTCAGTAATAAGTAGGGCTAACCAGATAGCATTTTATTTTTTAATTTTTTTAATTTAATTTAATTTTATTATATTATGTTAGTCACCATACAATACATCATTAGTTTTTGATGTAGTGATCCACGATTCATTGTTTTTGTATAACACCCAGTGCTCCATGCAGTGTGTTTCCTCCTTAATACCCATCACCAGGCTAACCCATCCCCCCACCCCCCGCTCCTCTAAAACCCTCAGTTTGTTTCTTGGGGTCCATAGTCTCTCATGGTTCATCTCCCCCTCTGACTCCCCCCCTTCATTTTCGCTTCCTCCTTCTAATGTCCTCCATGCTATTCCTTATGTTCCACAAAGCATTTTAAATAGAAGTTGATAAATGTATTATATATCCTAACATAGTAGGGCTTTGGTTGAAGACAGCTTAAACTAGTTCCTTGTAGACACCCTAGGACTTGGTATAGTTAGGGATGTATTTAGAATTGGAAGCAGTAGGATTTCCTGCGTTGGTCCTCACATTATAGTTAGCCTTGGAGAGGGCACTTATATTTGTATCTTGGTTTCTTAATTTGTAAAATAAAACAATAAAGCCAGTCCTATTAACTTTGATGAGATGACATTTAAAAAAAAAAAAAAATACAATGCCCTCTACAAGGGTGTAGCGATTATTGGCAGTGCAACCAACTTATGGTTAGGAAGAGCAGCACTGGAAGGAGACTATGTCCAGTTGTCTTGTGGAGGTCTTCCTGACTGGTGTTCCTGACCCAGTGCTGCCTCCTACAGACCATTCTCCATTCAGTGATTTAATGATATGTATATTTTTAAATGAATCCCTTCATATTACTTTTATACTTATATACCTCTAATCACTTCCTATCATATTAGAATGAAATATAAACTCTATCATAATTTCGATGACTAGATACAAGTCCCGCTGCCTAATTCCCTAACCCCAGCTCATATTCTCTCCTTTGCTTGTGCTGCTCAAGCAGCTTAATGTACTTTAAATACACCACTCTCCTTCTCCATGTTCTTCCCCTTTACACTTTCTAGAATATTTTTAACCTGGATGTATGCGTTGTTCTTCCTCTCATGTTATTTATCTCCACTTAGATACTATTCCTTCCAAAACTACCCTCTTAAAATAGTTCTGCCCATCAGTCTTTATCTCTTTACCCTGAAATAATATTACTTATTTAAGTATTTAGTTGTTAGTTGTCTGAGTTATTCTATTTGGGCAGAGACCCTGTTTTCACTGATTTATCCTCAGAGACTGAAACAGGCAGATAGTAGGTTCACAATACATGTTTGCTGAAGGAATAGATCTATGAGTACTTGGATGAATAAATGAAATGTGATATAAAAACTACTTAGCCCTCCTGATTTCCATATATTCCACATAGATTTTTATTTTTTTATTTTGATATCTAAATTTAGAAAGATAGTGTTGTATTTCATTTTGATAATCCATAATAAATCTCCCTAAAAATTGGTGATTATTGATTCAGGATTTCATTGAATTAACAAAAGCAAAACTACATTTGCCATATGATCTGCTATCAGGATAGTTTGACACTTATTTACCATTTTCATAAAGTATTTTTTTAATATTAATATGGTCAGTTTTGAATAACTCTGTGTTTCTCACTGATATATTTGGCCACAGCACAGTGAAATATGATGAGATATATATAAGCTTCCCACACTAACATAGGCATACAGGCACACACTCACCTTCTGGCATTTCCTAAAACTACCATCTGTTGTGTTGTGTTAAGATAGCAGACAGAGAGTATAGCAGTCCACCAGGCCATTGAAGGATTTCTCTCGTTTTCACTTAACAGTTTTATGTAGGAGCCTCTGTGTTGGCATCTGGACGGTATGTCTCCAAATGAGCTCAAGTGTTGCTTTCTGAGCCTAGCAGAAATAAATTTGAACTTGGTGGTTTCTTGTTTGTCCATTTGGTTTTGGTTTTAGTTTTAAATTTTATATGCACTTGCATAAATGCCATTCTCTATCCTATATATATACATATATATATAATCATAGCTTCTTATGTCTAATAATTTATTTACTTAAGAAATAGAGGTCTGAGTAATAAAATTATAAAACAGTAAATGAACAAATATTAATTAATATAAATGAAATACATTCAAACACATAGCCATTTGTTTTTTGTTTGTTTGTTTGTTTGTTTTAAGTGCCAGTTAAGTGCTTACAGGTCTTATTTCATGTAATCATGAGAACAACCCTATGGAGTAGGTATGGTCATATTTATTTTATAGATGAGAGAGTTAAAATGACTTTGCCAAGTTCACATAGCTGAAATATGATAGAGTCAGGCCATGAACTCGTGATTAACCCAAAGCCCATAAGCTATTCATTACTACCACTGTGTAATCTTGGAAAAAATCACTTAGCTTCTTGGAGTTACATACCTATAAAATGCAGTATTTACATTATTCGTATCCATTCCTGAATAAGGTTGGGATACTGGTAGGTTTTGTCCAGCATGAACTTCTTTCCTTATCTCCTGACAACCTAATGAGGGATTAGGTCCTAATCACATGTGCTATGCTGTTGCCTTTCTTTTTTATGTGTTTGAGGACATAAAAAAGTAACAATTCCAATACGTGTCATTTAGAGTGTAAGAGATTTGTAACATTTAACTAAAATATTCTCATAAAATTAAAAGAATGCAGCACACATCCACTAAGAGAGAACAACATTTTAAGTGGTCTCAGCGGACTATAAGGCTGTCACCATTCAGAATCTCTTCAACCATTTTGCACAGTCCTTGATTATCTGACTTTCTGCATCTACAAGGAAAGAATCCAAGGACAAGGGTTCTGAAGATGAGGTGACAGCAGATACATACTCCTGAATCTGAGTGACTCCTTGAGTTTTTGTTTCTACCAGTTCCTGAAGAACTGGAAAGCTACCAAACAAAATGACCAGTTGCTCATTTTTCAGGTTAGATATGTTCTATGATTAATGTTCCAATTGCTAGTAAATAAGGAAAAAAATCAGCTATTGCCTCTATTTCAAACATCAGCATATAGTTTCCATTGCTATATTGGTTGACAACTCAAATAGGCTTGAGGTGTTTAGATTAAAAATTCAATTCAAAGGGCTGAAATGTTAGGACAAAAACTCCCTTATTTATCTGGAATAGGAAGGTAAACCAATATACCAAGGCAAACTTGAGTGTTAATATAGGAAATGGTAAGGACTGTGGTGAATTGGAGAGCATATGACATGTCTAAAGATAGCAGCCACAAGTAATATGCAACTGATTGTTGCTAGAAAGGAATGTGGGTTCAGATTTGCCAGATCTCCTAACTTTTCAAGAGAAAGTAAGAATTTACACATTAACCCACATATTATTCTGTGTTCTTTTACAAAGGCTAATTCAGTGTTCTTGCCACTACCTTGAAAATGCTAGGGAATGGTATCTTTTTTTTTTTCTCATTTTCGCTAAGATGTTTTCTCAATATTTATTTGGATAAATAACTGTAGCCATTTATCAGATTCAAAGACCAATGTATTGTTTTAAAGTTAGACAGCACCCTAAGGGTTAGAATAATGTGCATAGTTTTAGTGTTTAGATATGTGTGTGGGACCTGAACCTTCACAATATATCTTGAGGACTAATACATTAATATATAAGGATACATTAATATATAATTAAATGAGATAATAATGCTTGCAAGTCAGCTCTTACCTTGTATGATTGTAGGAGATGCTTAATTAGAAGCTATGATAGTATTGTTCAGAGTAATTTTATAAAATACAAAATCTGTTAAAATTTGTTAAATTTTGTAAACTGTCCTAATGATAATTTTTTTTATTATGTTATGTTAATCACCATACATTACATCATTAGTTTTTGATGTAGTGTTCCATGATTCATTGTTTGCATATAACACCCAGTGCTCCATGCAGAACGTGCCCTCTTTAATACCCATCACCAGGCTAACCCATCCTCCCACCCCCCTCCCCTCTAGAACCCTGTTTGTTTTTCAGAGTCCATAGTCTCTCATGGTTCGTCTCCCCCTCCGATTTCCCCCCCTTCATTTTTCCCCTCCTGCTATCTTCTTCTTCTTCTTCTTCTTTTTTTTTAACATATAATGTATTATTTGCTTCAGAGGTACATAGTATTTGCTATTTGAAAAATGTAATCCTAATTGTGAGGTAAGGAGAATAGTTGCTATTTTTGATCTCCACTTTACCAAATGAGGAATATAAAACTTAGGATGTATGGAGGAGAGAGGGGAAAAAGACAAGAGAAAGAAGGAGGGAGGGGGAAAGGAGGGAGAGAAAAAGGGAGAGAGGGAGAGAGGGAAGAGTGTTTGTATTTGAATCCTGATTATCTGACTCCAGAATCCAGACCTTGTTGAAAAATTCTGGTGTCAACTCCAACGTGTAAAGAACTTGGATATCATCAGTGAAAATCAACAACATTTCTTGGCACTTCTTTATCTCTTTACCCTGAAATAATATTACTTATTTAAGTATTTAGTTGTTAGTTGTCTGAGTTATTCTATTTGGGCAGAGACCCTGTTTTCACTGATTTATCCTCAGAGACTGAATCAGGCAGATAGTAGGTTCACAATACATGTTTGCTGAAGGAATAGACCTATGAGTACTATGAGAACTGTCTCCTTCTTCCATTTATCTCTATTGGTCTTGGCCTATATCTGGAGAGATAGTTGAAATCTTTTTTTTTTTTTTTTTTAAAGCTTTTATTTATTTATTTGAGAGAGAGAGTGAGAGAGAGAGCACAAGAGGGGGTAGGGTTAGAGGGAGAAGCAGACTCCCTGCCGAGCAGGGAGCCCAATGTGGGACTCGATCCCGGGACTCCGGGATCATGACCTGAGCTGAAGGCAGTCGCTTAACCAACTGAGCCACCCAGGCGCCTGAGATAGTTGAAATCTTACTGTTCCTATTCAACACTGTCCTGGAAGTCCTAGTTTGGACAATGAGACAATAAAATAAAATGCATGTTGTTTGGAAAAGAATAAGTAAAGCTGTATTTGTTGCAAATGACATTGTCCATGTTGAAAAATCTCAAATAATTGACAAAATACAAAATCTTGCAACTAATAAGCCATATAATAAAATTACATAGCTCCATGTTAATATTTAAAAAAGTGTATTGCACTCCTAAATGCCGACAATGAGCATTGACTATTTAAAAAACAATGCCATTTATAAAACCACCAAAATATGAATCACTTAGTTATAAATCTAAAATATGTAGAGGATTTTATATAGAAAACTACAAAACTCAAATGAAAGAAACAACAGAATATTTGAAAAATGGGGAGAGAATTCATATTCATGGATGGTAAGACTTAACTGTTTTATGATGTCAGTTCTTCCTCACTTCTTTTTTTATATCCATTACAATTCCAATAAAAGTACAAGCAAATTCTTTGTAGTTATTTGCAAACAGATGTTGAAATACATATGAACAATTATAAGTCTTAGAATAGCTGACATAATACTGAAAAAGAACTAAGTTGAAGGACTTACACCATCCACCTTTAGGACTTTCTATTAAGCTTCAGTAATCAATACAGCACAGTATATGTGAAAAAGTAGACAAATAGGTTATGGAGAGGATGAGAATCCAACAATAGAACTATATAAATGTGATCAGCTGATCTTTGACAAAGGAACAAAGGCAATCCCGTGAAGAAAGGATAGTTTTTCCAACAAATGGTGCTGGGACAATTGAACATCCAAATACAAACAAACAAAAACCATAGACAAAGACATCACACCTTTTATAAAAATTAGCTCAAAAAGATCATAGAAGTAAATGTAAAATAAAAATTATAAAAATTCTAGAAAAATACTTTGGAGAAAACCGATATGATGTTGAGTTTGGTTATGAGTTTTTAGATGCAACACCAAAAGCATAATTCATAAAAGAAAAAAAATTGATAAATGTTATAGACTTCTGCTGTCAAAGTCTCTGTCCAGAGAATGAAAAAACAGTCCATAGATTAGAACATATTTGCAAAACACATATCTGATAAAGGACTGTTATCCAAAATATACAAAAATCACTTAAAACTCAACAATTGGAAAACAACCCGATTAAAAAATGGGCAAAGGATCTGAGCAGAAGCCTCACTAAAGAAGATACACAGATGGTAAATAAGCATATGAAACAATATGCTACATCATTTATCATTAGGAAAATTAAAACAAGAAATATCATTACACACCTATTAGAATGTCTAAAATCCAAAATCCGACAATACCGGTTGCTAGCAGGAATGCAGAGTGACAGGAGCCCTCATTCATTGCTGGAATGAATGCAAAATGGACAGCTGCTTGGGAAGAGTTCTGACAGTTTCTCACAAAGCTAAACATAGTTTATCATATGATCTAGCGATCAGAGTTGGGACCTCAGTATGAACTCATGTTTAACTGAATATGGATATAGATGGTTACATACAGAAATATTTGAAAATGTGCATATATGTTTAGGTTAGTATGCATATACGTAAGTCCTTATTCTATTAGCTGAGAGTACCTAGAAGCAATAAAATCCTAGTGGCAACTCATCACCCAGATCGTGGTTTCTAATATCACTCTCCAAAATAAAAGGAGGACAGGACGGGGGGGGGGGGGGGATCAGAAGGAGAGATGAACCATGAGAGTCTATGGACTCTGAGAAACAAACTGAGAGTTCTAGAGAGGAGGGGGGTGGGGGGGATGGGTTAGCCCGCTGATGGGTATTAAAGAGGGCACGTACTGCATGGAGCACTGTGGGTTGTATGAAAACAATGAATCGTGGATCACTGCATCAAAAACTGGTGATGTATTGTATGGTGACTAACATAACATAATAAAATAAAATTAAAAAATAAAATAAAATTCAGCCATATAAAATATACACTTGGATTAAAAAAATTAAAATAAATAAAGGGAGGATTCCTTGGAGAAATTGCTGATTTTACAAATTTTTCCATGACATGCAAGCATCTTGTAGTGACAAAAATTAAGGAAAGGCTGAAACAAACAGAAAAAAAAAAATACTACAAAGATGGGATATATCAAAGGGACACAAGAGCCAAGAGCCAAAGCTGCAACAATTTGGTCAACAAAATAAATGAAGTAGTCTTGGATTATAACCCAAAGTTTAAAATAAATATCTAGAAGTCCATACTAAATAAATAAATGCTTGAATAAATAAAGAAGTGTGGGATAGAAGAACATTCTGTACAAAAGAATTCTAAATAATTTATGTAGATAAGTGGAGCATCAAATTTCTGTAGATAACTCCTTAGTCCTTAAACGTTGTCTATGCATAGTAACTTCCTTCTGAAATGTACATCATGAAGAGGAAGTAATGGTGGTTAGAGTAACTTTACAGTGGAGAAACTTTATAGACAAACACTAACTCAACCAAATGATCAGGGTTAACATCAGCAGTGGTACATCATGTTGGTACAATATACCCTTGGTATAATGTGATGAATATGGCACTGTACTTTCTTTGATCTTCCTTCCTCCCAAAAATATCCCAATCTAATCATTAGAAAAACATCAAGCTAATCCCAATGTCCCAGTGGGACATTCAACAAAATATTTGACTAGTACTCCTTAAAACTTTCAAGTTCACCAAAACAAGGAAAGGCTGAGAAGATATTACAGTCAATAGGACCCTAAGGAGACATGATGATTAAGTATAATGTGGTATCCTGGACAGAAGCCCAGAAGAGAAAGAAGACATTAGGTGAAAACTAAGAAAACCTGGATAAATTAAAGACTTTTAGTTAATGATAATGCATCAGTATTGATTTATTAATTGTGACAACTGTACCATGCTAATACTTTTAAAAGTCTAGGTGGTTCAGTTTAAAAAATGGTTCCAGACTCCTATGGAGAAGATCCTGGAAAAATTTGTTAAGAGTATTCCCAAATTAAGTAAAAATAAAGTGATTCTTACCACTTGGGATGTACTGCCCTAGATAAACCCTAGCACATAGGAATAATGGGAATGCAAAGAACATTTTATTGAAACTTAGTTTATTACAAACAGAAAGACTGAACTCAATACCCATCAATAGGGAAATGAATAGATAAGTAGTGGTACATTCATATAATGGATTATTTAAAGTTCTTAAAATGAATGAACAGGCAGACATAAAAAAAAGAGCCAAAATAAGAAAGAGACTGTATTTTCATAAAACATGATAGCAGGAAACATGCAAAAAAATACTGTATTTTCCCTGTAGATACATATATGGATAAAAGATAAAAAATTCATGCTAATGGTAAACACCATGCAGGCATATCTTGGAGCTATTGCAGGTCTAGTTCTAGACCACTGCAATAAAGCAAATATTGCAATAAAGCAAGTCGAATGAATTTTTTGGTTTCCCAGTGCATATGAAAGTTATGTTTACACTATACTATAGGCTATTAATTGTGCAATAGCATTATGTCTAAAAAAACCCAATGACATACATTAATTTAAAAAATTATTTTTTTTGTTAAAAAATGCTAACCATCATCTGAACTTTCAGAAAGTCATACTCTTCTTCTTGCTGGTGGAGGGTCTTGCCTCAATGTTGATGGCCACTGACTAATCAGGGTAGTGGTTGGTGTCTTATATGGATGTGATTCTTGGCTCCTCAAGACAGTAACAATAGTAACATCAAAGATCACTGATCACAGATCACCATAACAAATATAATAATAATTAAATAGTTTGAAATATTGAGAGAATTACCAATATGTGAGACAGAGACATGAAGTGAGCAAATGCTGTTGGAAAAATTACACTGATAGACTTGCTCAACTCAGGGTTGCACAAACGTTCAATTTGCTAAAAAAAAAATGCATTATCTGTGAAGCACAATAAAATGAATCACAATAAAAAGAGGTATGCCTGTGTTCCAGACATTGGATAACAGCTCTGGAGTGCATTAACAAAGAAGAATAGAATTAATGGAGTTTCCAATTTATTAACAGTAGTTTATTTTAAAAAATCTGAAGTAAGTATGGCAAATCATTGGCATTTTATGAAAATGTACAGTAATTTTGAGTTTATTTAGTTTATATAAAACTATAATTTTATATCTACATATCTATACTCACACAATTTTATTAACTTTTTTATTTATTACTTAAGATAATTTAAAATCCTCTGTATGAACAATAGCCATAAATAAAGCATATGTTCCATAATATGGATGATATTTATCTTTTGTTAACAGGAACACTTTCTATATCACTTTAATACTTTGTTGCCTAGCTATAACAACAATTAAATAAATAGCCAATTAATCATGTTTATTCTATAAAATAGTTGTTCTTCTTATACCAGAAAATAAGCCAGAAAAGAGGATATATCATACATGAATTCAATAAAGGCACAGGATACAAAATCAACATACAGAAATCTGTTTCATTTCTATAAAGCAATAATGAAGCAGCAGAAAGAGAAATCAAGTAATCCATCCCATTTACAATTGCACCAAAATGATAAAATACCCAGGACTAAACCTAATCAAATAAGTAAAAGATCTTTATTCTGAAAGTACAAAACACTGATGAAAGAAACTGATGACACAAAGAAATGGAAAAATATTCCATGTTCATGGATTGGAAGAACAAATATTGTTAAAATGTTTATTGTACCCAAAGCAATCTACATAATTAATGCAGTCTCTATCACATATCACCAGCATTTTTCACAGATCTAGAACAATCTTAAAAGTTGTATGGAATCACAAAAGACCCCGATTAGCCAAAGCAGTCTTGAAAAAGAAAAGCAAAGCTGGAGGCATCTAATTCTGGACTTCAAGTTATAATACAAAGCTTAAGTGATCAAGACGGTATAGTACTGGCATAAAAACAAATGCATAGATCAATGGAACAGAATAGAAAACTCAGAAATGAACCCACAACTACATGGTTTACTATTCTTCCACAAAGCAGGAAAGAATATCCAATAGAAAAAAGATAGTCTCTTTTAAGTCTCATTTCAACAAATGGTGTTGGGAAAACTGGGCAGCAACATGCAAAAGAATGAAACTGGACGACTGTCTTACACCATACATAAAAATAAATTCAAAATGGATTAAGACCTAAATGTGAGGCAAGAAACCATCAAAATCCTAGAGGAGAACACAAGCAGTAACCTCTTTGACATAGGCTGTAGCAACTTCTTACTAGTATGTTTCCTGAGGCAAGGGAAACGGAAGCAAAAATAAACTATTGGGACTACATCAAAATGAAAAGCTTCTGCACAGTGAAGGAAACAATCAACAAAACTAAAAAGCAGCCTATGGAATGGGAAAAGATATTTGCTAATGATATATCTGATAAAGGATTAGTATCTAGAATCTATAAGAACTTAAACTCATCACCCCAAAAAAACAAATAATCCAGCTTAAAAATGGGCAGAAGACATGAATGGATATTTTTCCAAAGAAGACATCCATATGGTTAACAGACACATGAAAAGATGCACAACATCAATCATCATCAGGGAAATACAAATCAAAACTCCAGTGAGATACCACCTCATACCAGTCAGAATGGATAAAATGAACAACTCGGGAAACAACAGGTGTTGGGGAGGATGCAGAGAAAGGGGAACCCTCTTACACTGTTGGTGGGAATGAAAACTGGTGCAGCCACTCTGGAAAACAGTATGGAGGTTCCTCAAAATGGTAAAAATAGAACTACCCTATGACCCAGCAATTGCACTACTAGGTATTTACCCAAAGGATACAAAAATACAGATTTGAGAGATACATACATACTTCCTGATGTTTATACCAGCATTATCAACAATAACCAAATTATGGAAAGAGCTCAAAAGTCCATCAACTGCTGAATGGATAAAAAAGATGTGGTGTATATATACAATGGAATATTAGCCACAAAAAATGAAATCTTGCCATTTGGAGCGACATGGATGGAACTAGAGTGTATTGTGCTAAGAGAAATAGGTTAGTCAGAGAAAGACAAGTACCATATGATTTTACTCATATTTGGAATTTAAGAAACAAGACAGGAGCATAGGAAAAGGGAGGGAAAAATAAAATGAGATGCAATCAGAGAGGGAGACAAACATAAGAGAATCTTAACCAAAGGAAACAAACTGAGGGTTGCTGGAGGGGAGGTGGGTGGGGGAATGGGATAACTGGGTGATGGGCACTAAGGAGGGCACATGATGTAATGAGCACTTGGTGTTATATGCAACTGATGAATAACTAAACTCTAACCTGAAACTAATGATACACTATATGTTAATTAATTGAATTTAAATAAAATAAAAAACAAACAGAAAAACCCCAAATGAACATAGGGGACAAAAAAAAGAGAGACAAACCAAGAAAGACTCTTAACTATAGAGAAACTGAGGGTTACCAGAGGGGAGGTATTTGGGGGGATGGTTTAAATAGGTGATGGATATTAAGGAGGACATTTTTGATGAGCACTGGGTGTTGTATGGAAGTGATGAATCACTAAATTGTAAACCTGAAACTAATATTGCACTGCTGGTTAACTAACTGGAATTCAAATACAAACTTGGAGAAAGAAAAATAAAATAAAAAATAAAAAGAATCTACCAAAAAAAAAAAAAACCCACAAAAAATAATAAATAAATAATAAATAATAAACAATAAATAAAAGATGATCTACCTATAAACCAATAAGCAATCAAAATCTTGCGTTACTCAAGTAATTTCATGTAAAAAACCCAAAGGAATGTAAAAGGAAATTCTCCCCCCCTCCCCCACCCAGACGGACTTAACATTATGTATCTGTCTTTCCTGCTTCACTGCGGTCCTTGAAGGCCAAGCTTGGTGTCTTCATTTTTGTGACCCTGGAATCTTGACCCCTGTCTAACATACCAGTGGCTCAAGATATGTGTGAATTGAATTCACGTCAGATGCAGTAACAAGAAAAAAAAGACATAAAAAAGGACGAAAACCCACAAACAAATTTTATATTCTAATTCTTGCATATGCTAATAAATGGCCAAATGCTGGAAACTTGAAGTAGCAACAAAACAAAACAGAATATAAAAAAAAAAAATAAGAACTATCTCATTGGCTTCTTAGGGACTGTCTTTACACACATTCTCATAGGATCATAGCTAAACATTAAAGAGTCTTCTGCTATTTTAAAACTCCAGGTTATGATTGTGCTTAAAAAATATTTTCAGGCTAACTTTAACTTTTCAATGTATAGTCCCATGGCATGTGACTTGGTTACTGTTTTAAAAGAATATAAATGTAAGAATGTAGAAATGTTAAGAAATGTTAGAATGGTACCACAGGTAGAAATGTTAAGAAAAGATCATCTCATGTTAAAAGAAGAATGATGGAGGCTAAGCACGTCTATTCCATAAATGGAAAAATGAGTGACATTTTTGGGATTACTTGGCTTTTTCTTTCTAATTAAAAGCATCACATATCAGAGTAAATTTTCTCAGGGCATGGAGATGCACATTCAGTGATGTATTCGGAAAGTTTATACAGAGAACACTTAGTCACAGACACTTTATTCAAGAATATGCATGGGGCTCTAGGATAAGGCAACCGAATGTCTACCAAGTGTGCTCTTAAGACTAAAATTCCATCTTCTCTAACTGTAGGTATTGCGGCACTAAATACCTCTTACTCTTTAATGTTCCTTGGCTTTCTCGTGTCCACTAGGTATTGTGCTATATTAAGAGATAGTCTTTTATCATCTGCCTCCAAAATACTTAGTTAACACTATCTGCAGTGCAGGTGTTTAACATTCTAAGCCATTTCTAGCCAATAGTAGTAAAAAATAATGAATGCCATTTGACAAGCTTAAAAATTATCTTTTTTGAATGATTCCCTGAAGGCATATCTTTGTGTAATATGAAAGCAAAATCTAAAAATATTTTTGATTACTTGGCATATTTTCTCCAAAAGTAGATTTATATTAGAGTGAATCCTTATTTTTCTTTAAAAAAGCCTAAGCAATGACTATTTGCATTTTGGCTGATTTCAGTATTGTAAATTGTGGAATAAATTTCAGGGCAGATCATGAAGAATAATAGCAACATCTAAATGAAGGATTGCTGATTAATCTTATTTCTTTAACAAGATGGGAAATAAAACACTTTTTCTTCCTAAAAGTAATGTTAAATTGATTTAACACATTTAAACACTTTATGTAAAGTGTTTCCTCCTGATCTAAGATATGTTGCTGATTGCCTTATCTTTCACTCTATGTGTATTTGATCTCATACAGGTCAGGTAATGTTCAAATTGAATAACTTCCTATTGGTTAGAGATATTAATATTTTCTCTACAGATGCCAACACCAGGTGTGTGTGTGTGTGTGTGTTCCTATATGGTCAACTACTGTTCTTTATAATTTCATTTCTTTCCTAGGGGAAAAAGATAGAGGTAACCCTGATTATAGCTAGTTCTGTAGCATTTTGTGATGCTGTTTGTCAAGTTGACTGCTACAAAGTAAAGTTAAGTCTGCTAGGAAATCTTACCTCTTTTTAATCCAAATTACCTAGCAACTTGGGGGCAGAGTTTTGTTTTGATGCAACAGATTTTTCCTTAAAAATCCATGGTGTTATAGAGAAATGACTAATTGTGACACTACTCCATGAATAGGACATAAGGCAATTTGAGTTTAGACTGTCACAAAATGAAATCACTTTGGAACTTTAATACCTAGTTTTTTTTGGTTAGGTTCCACATCAGACCTGTTTTCTATTAAATGTTACTCTATACATTATAGAATTATAGTCAGTCTTACAGACACAAACATATATACACACAAACATGACTATGTTAGGAATATTCCTTCAAAACTGTTGTTTAAAGAAGTAACTATGCTATGTGTTTTCAAATTAGAGAACCACTTGGGGCACCTGGGCTGCTCAGCAGGTTAAGCGTCCCACTCTTGGTTTCAGCTCAGGTCATGATCTCATGGGTGGTGGGATCGAGCCCTGCGTCAGGCTATGTACTCAATGAGGAACCTGCTTGAAGAATCTCTCTCTCTTATCCTCCCCCCCTCACTGGCACACTCTCTCTCCCTCTCTCTCCCTAAAACAAATGAATTAATCTTTTTTTAAAAGATTTTATTTATTTATTTGAGATAGAGTGAGATAGAGAGAGAGAGAGCAGGAGCAGGGTGGGGGGTGCAGAGGGAGAGGGACAAGCAGCCTCTCCACTGAGTAGGGAGCTCTACACAGGGCTCAATCCCAGGACACTGGGATCATGACCTGAGCTGAAGACAGACACTTAACTGACTAAGCCACCCAGGTACCCCCAGATGAACGAAACTTTAAAAAAAATTAGAGAACCACTTAAGGATATCTTCCTGCTAGGGAGAAAAATCAAATCTAAAAATATCTAGAAGATAATTATATTTATTTGTAAGTTTTTCCTTGTTGATTTTGGTATTAATACATGTCAAGGAATGGAGAACATCAGTAGATATCTGCATGATTAGAAAGATTGAAACCATTAGTAATCAAAACTTTTTATCTTATGTATAGCATTTTAAATAGCCTTATGAGCAAATGGTATTCAAAAATATATGCATAATACCCATGCAGACAGCATTATAATAATTTAAAATTGCTTATTTCTGTTCTGAGTCTTCCAATATTCAGTAAAGTACTGGCAGGTCAAAAGTTGTTTGTAAATGTAATTAGGATTTTTAAGACATCATCTGTTTATGTATACAAAAGAAGTCAAATCAGCCACAAAACCCAACTTTGAGTGGTTTATTGCTTCTGTTTATAATTCAAATGATCCCTCCACAACTGATGATCTGAAGGGATCTTATGTATGCAGAAGTCCCACAATGCCTTTGTTGATCAACCAGGCAAGACCAACATTCTGTCACCCCACAGCAGTCCCCCTCAATTGCTGCCTCTGTTTTGTGCTGCTTCCCAGGTATGAAGGGTATTGCCATTATTATATTAAAGAACATTATTCTGAATAGAATACTGTAGTTCTCTGCCAAGGTCCACAAAATGATAAATCTGAGCACTGGTCTGAAAAAGTCAGAAAATGGTCCTCCCCATGATATATTAATGACATGCTCTTCAGGCCATGTGGTTTTGCACATTTTAGTGACACATCTCTTTGGATGTAGGCCACAGCATGTGCAGGGCTAGGTCCAGGTGTATTATATGACAAATCTGCTTTAAAATACTTCAGTAAGTATATATGTATCACATATTTTTCATCTATATCTTTTCAGTAGTTGGTTAACAATTGAACTATCTTTAACCAGGACTCACATTCCAGAAGAATTTACAAAAGGGCTTCAGCAATCTTTATCTTTAACCAAGAAGAGTTTTACTAATTTACATAATGGATGTTACAAATTATTCTCATAGGTTAAAAATTGACATTTGAAGTGTAGAGATTGACTATAACCGCTGTCCTTTGCATGGAAAAGAGCTGGCCAGTGCTCTTTGGAATGCATCTCTTAAACCAGGATTAAATCCTGTTCTGTGTACAGATGCTTATTGGAGAATTCTGCTCCTGACTCTGACTCTAAGTTCAAGTGTATTGTGTCTGAAGAGTATTGATGTACCTGCCTGTAGTGAAACTTTCATTCTAGGCACTCTCAGACCACCTGAAAGGACAGAGAGTTGAGCTTACAAACGAGGTTGTCTGACTGTTTCTGTACCTGCTTACTAATAGATGTTTATATATGCAGCAGCATTCATTCTGTGACCTGATTCCATTCCACGTAGCTGAGAAAGGGGGAAGAATAGGGAAACAGGGAGAGTGCATACATGGTCCTTATAGATCTCTTACTTTCCAAGGTAACAATATTTTTGACAAGAATTCTCATAATCCTTACTGTTGAAAATGGCTCAGGTCATTTTGCACAAGCATTGCTCAAATCTCTTGAGAGCTGTGTTGCTGGATCTCACTGGCTCTACCAGTTCTCCTCTTCTCCTAGGATGAAATCTCTTGAAGGAGGTTGCACAGTACCCCTGTAAATTAAAAACCGTTGGCCCAGTCCACAAACACATACCCCAGTGTATACTCAGTTATATCTGCATCTCCAATGGAACAAAGCTTTATTTCATTTCTCAGCTCCTCTGTACACATTCAAATCATTTTTTTCTTTTTTAAAATTTTATTGTTATGTTAATCACCATACATTATATCATTAGTTTTTGATGTAGTGTTCCATGATTCATTGTTTGCGTATAACACCCAGTGCTCCATTCAGTACGTGCCCTCTTTAATACCCATCACCGGGCTAACCCATCCCCCAACCCCCCTCCCCTCTAGAACCCTCAGTTTGTTTCTCAGAGTCCATAGTCTCTCATGGTTTGTCTCTCCCTCCGATTTCCCCCCCTTCATTTTACCCTTCCTACTATCTTCTTTTTTTTTTTTTTAACATATAATGTATTATTTGTTTCAGAGGTACAGGTCTGTGATTCATCAGTCTTACACAATTCACAGCGCTCACATACCCTCCCCAATGTCTATCACCCAGCCACCCCATGCCTCCCACCCCCCACCACTCCAGTAACCCTCAGTTTTTAAAAGGCTTTTTCCACTCGGGGCGCCTGGGTGGCTCAGTCGTTAAGCGTCTGCCTTCGGCTCAGGTCATGGTCCCAGGGTCCTGGGATCGAGCCCCGCATCGGGCTCCCTGCTCTGCGGGAAGCCTGCTTCTCCCTCTCCCACTCCCCCTGCTTGTGTTCCCTCTCTCGCTGTGTCTCTCTCTGTCAAATAAATAAATAAAATCTTTAAAAAAAAAAAAATAATAAAAATAAAAAAATAAAAGGCTTTTTCCACCAGCATTGCGCATTCGTCCAGGATGACCAAACCCCTAACAGCAGGCCCAGCATAAGTATAAGGTATATTACCACCATATCAGAAAAATATGTCAGCACTATATTATCAGTTATATGTGACTTGCAGTTTAGTATATATTCAGTGTGAGATTGAGCTACACACAATTTGGGAGGATCAGTAGTTCTTAAAGAGGACCTATGTTCAATCAGACTCCTAAGAAATACTCCTAAAGAGGACCTATGTTCAATCAGACTCCTAAGAAATATTTGACATCCTCAGGTGTCAAATCTGATTGATCTTATTATAAATATGTCAAATCTGATTGATTTGACAACTGAGGATCCGAGCAAATTTTAGTTAACAATCGAATTAAAAATAAGGCCTTTTGGGCATCCCTGCTTTTTAAGGAACATTTATTTTAATTATAAATAAACAGAACTTTTTTTCCCCTAAAATTTTATTTCTCTTTATTTGTATATGTGTATACTAGAGAATGCCCCTCCCTACTGCTTTTGTCAAGCTCTCTCTTGGGGTGTCAGATAATACAGGATGCCAGTTAAATTTGACTTTCAGATGAACAACATATAATCTTACTGTAAGTATGCCCTATGCAATATTTGAGACATATTTATAGTAAGATAATTGTTATGTATCAGAAATTCAAATTTAACTACATTCTTATTTGTTAAATCTGATAACCCTAGGCTATATACAACCAATAATAATTATATGAGGAATAAAGTAGTATTATGGAGCTGATTTATTTCAGTAGCAAGCGACCATATGTGTATCATATGCATATGATATCTTAAATATATGCATATGTATATATCCTCAATGATAGTTTTGGGCAAGTTAGGCATAAAAATACCCTCATCAATGTTGAAGCAAGTGTCTTTTATATTTATTTCAAATCCGTGTAATTTGAGGACATGTTTCTCTTTCTGAATGATGACTACTGCCTCAGTTTTGAACAAAAATGGCACACAACCCTCTTACCCAATCCCACTTTCCCTGGATCTTTTACTTTAAGAATCCTTTCACTTCAAAAGCCAAAATAAAACCAGAAATAAATCCTTCTCCTGGGCACAACTGTGAACCAAACTCTAAGCTTACTGATTTGGAAGGCTCAGCTTTTCATCAACTAGCACGTCTTGGCTTTCAATTTCTTTTCCCCTTCACTTCTTGTGTACTGTATTTTATGTCCTCTGCTCTTAATCTTGTTAGCTGAATTAGTTCACAAGAACTTTATTTTCCATTTTTTCTTTTCTGAGTATTATCTGGGAGATTTCTGGGTCTAACTGCAAATTTAGGCTGTTCATAAAATAAAATGCTCTCTAGTTTTCTAGTGCCTCTTTTCTCTTTCCTTTGCAAACGTGAGATATTCTATATTCCCATCAATTGTGTTAGGGACTAAAAAAGCCTCAGTGCACTTGTTTTTAATATGTTGCATTCCAAGACCTTTCTCTAAGGAGCTCAGTGTACATTACAAGCATTATCTAATTAGTTCTCACTGCATCTGTATGAGGATTTATATCTAGCTCTTTTAGCTTCCGAATGATAACACAGCTACAAGGTCACATAACAAGTTTTTAAAACTTCTCATATTCTTAAAGGAGCTCATAAAACTTTCCATCATTCCTCCCACTCTTCTTTCCAGACACACTTCTTTTCTATTTGCTTCTCCAGATTT
This sequence comes from Phoca vitulina, assembly GCF_004348235.1. Taxonomy (NCBI): domain Eukaryota; kingdom Metazoa; phylum Chordata; class Mammalia; order Carnivora; family Phocidae; genus Phoca; species Phoca vitulina. Next base: position 47,811,551 of record NW_022589706.1, read on the forward strand.
CTCCTTTTCATTATCCTTGTTCACACCACCACATCATTTCTCTTTTATATCTATACCCATGTGATATTAAAGACTGAACTTAATTTCTAGATTCAAATGACAGCTCCTCAGTTAACTGTGTTACAATGGGCAAGTCAGTCAAACTCTGAGCCTGGCTTTTTCAAATGTAGAAACTACTTTTTGTAGAGTTATAAGAATTTAGGTAGTGAAGATAAAACATTTGACACATTGCCCAACATTTAGCAGACATTTACTAGCCTTTGTTGTTATTATTAGAATAAATAGATTGAAGCAGAGTAAATAGTTGCTGAATAGAAGGACCTTGTGAAATTTTTTATGGAATTTCAACCTTTGATTCTCCTCAGTTACCTCCTTAATTAAGACAGCATGCTTAATTTATATTTCTAAGACTTTGGAAGTTAAAAATAATGACTTCTAGAAGAATGATCCTATGTGTTAGGGTTTCCAGATTTTACCAACACATTTTTTTAAAGATTTATTTATTTGAGAGAGAGAGAGAGAGAGAAAGAGCATGAGTGGGAGGGGCAGAAGAAGGAGAGGGAGAGGGAGTGAATCTCAGACTCCCCACTGAGCACAGAGCCTGATGCTGGGCTCCATCCCACAACCCTGAGATCATGACCTGAGCCAAAATCAAGAGTTGGGTGCTTAACCAACTGAGCTACCCAGGCACCCCCAGATTTTATCAACACATTAAATTACTTTGTGTACAGGAAAGAACACGGCAGAGTCAAGACTTCTTGGCTTAAATTTTCTCTATGATTTTGGGTTCATTATTTTACCTCATTCAGTCCTAGTTTTCTGGTCTATAAAATAATAGATAATAATCCATAATTTGCAGTTGTAAGGATTAAATGAGATGAAAGTTGAGGATATGCCCAGCATGTTGTGCTGCATAGGAGGTAATAAACTGTTAGTGAAAATATTAAGGGAGAGAATATCTTCAGGAAATTTTAATGGCAAGTTCTTAAAAGCTCTTCATGATCTACAGGTCTACTTATAGATATTCTTGAGGGCACTAATGAGTAAACACTGAGGATATTTTTGTTATTAAGACTTCTTAATTATATAATTTATGTAATTTTAAAATGATGATTATTTATTATATAATAATAAGTTCACTTCTCTGGAAAATTTTAAGCTTCTAAAGTGGTACGTCTTAATTCCAACATAAAGAATGGCAAAATGAAATATGTACATGCTTTCGTCAAAGTGTCTCCAGTATGTTTAGTCATTTGGAAATGAATCCGTGTACCTTGTGCTAAGTATAATTTCAATAACATTAGTTCCCTGTGCTGACTGCAGGGGGCATCCTTCAGATTTCATTTCTCCTGTTTTTACTACAACACATTTAGAATCCTCTAGCCTACATATTTCATATAAAGCCACTGGATATCACTTTCATTTTGACCTGTCACCTTAGAATTTCCATTTCAGTTTTAAAAATTAAAATTGGTTTTTATGACTATTCTAAAGTAAAGGTTTAATATCTTGCTCTGAATTTACAGTCCATGTTTTCATAATTATAAGAATATGTGATGGTCAAACCAAAAAAAAAAAAGCCTTAAACAAAAACAAAAAGTTCAACTTTAATCTGACAAAAATGAAGGAATGGCATATTGTATCTGTTTCTACCTAGTAAATTTTCATTTATTAATTCTTCTTCATCTTTTAAAGTGACATATACAAACTAAATATTGAAATAAAAATAAATGGATTTAAATATTAAAGGACAGTGTACTTTTTTAGATGTGCTCCTGGTCATTTCTAAACACTCTAGCCTCTCTGGACTGTTTTTAGTAGCCTTTTTTGCCTAAGAAAATTTTCTTAAAGCTATATATTTTATATTTGAATAACACCTGCTATGCATTATATTGATTCAATGAAATGGTTTTGCATCATAAGCATGAAAGATAAGAAAAACTTTTATTTGGGGTGCCTGGGTGGCTGAGTTGGTTAAGCGTCTGCCTTTGGCTCAGGTCATGATCCCAGGGTCCTGGGATCGAGTCCCGCATTGGGCTCCCTGCTCGGGGCGGGGGGGAAGCCTGCTTCTCCCTCTCCCTCTCCCATTCCCCCTGCTTGTGTTCCCTCTCTCGCTGTGTCTCTCTCTGTCAAATAAATAAATAAAATCTTTAAAAAAATTAAAAAAAGAAAAACTTTTATTCAACTTTATGCACAATGTTTTTTATCACACCCTCTGATGCTATTGATAAACCTTAAACTCAGCCATAAGAGATGAGAAAATGGGCGAAATTCTGTCTTCAGATATTCATACAAAACCCTATAGAAATCAATTACAGTTTTATCAGAGTTCTATGTGATTTTCAGAAAGTAGAAATCGGCTTAAGCCTGTTTAAATCACTCCAATCCTAGTACAGAATGTGATAGGGAAATTTGTACTGTGGAAAGTAAAATAGAGAACTAGTCAAAATAGAAAATCTTCCTATCCTTCACTCTCTTGCATCTTCTTGTTCATTACCTTGTTGAACATATAAATGACTTTCTCCTGCACTTAAATTAACTTCAATTAGTAGTAAGCATCCTAATTATAAATTTCTTCTTCTGGTTTTGAACGCCTCTAAATAAAATATAACCTGCTGTAGGCCATAGGCAAACCATCTGTCAACCAGATGATACAGTAGGAAATGGGAAATATGTAATTCTCGGCGGGCCTCTTCTCACATAGTATATTAGTTAGTTAACTAGTGTCTCTAATTTCTCTAACTTGGCAATTTCCTTACAATCAGCATAGAACTACAACTTAGAGGTATTCAGGAGACAGAGATGCTTCATCAGATCTCCCTTACAGGACTGAGGCATGTGTTCCCTGAGTTGCTGGAAATCCATATAGCTATGTTACATCCCTCTCTGGGCTGAGAGAAGGAGCTGGCTCCATGAAGGGTATGACCCCTTCCTGGGGCAGCTCATATCAACAATGATTGCCTGAGAAAGGAAGTACAAAGCCTGATCCCCTTACCTCAAGTTGAGGCAACTCAAGTTCCAGAACTCACCATGAAATGATCTGAGCTATCTATTGAAACACTTCACATTTCAACATCCCCTTTTGCTTAATCTTGCCCTTTCTTACTTTATTTTAGGTATGGATCATAAATGCATTCTCAAATAATTTTTCTGCATGCATTTCAATAAACTTCCTCGCTCTTAGTCATTAGGATGCTCCAGACAATAGCAGGGTGGGGAATACCTCTGTGACGACCTGGATAGGCACCAGTGACCTGCATCCATTCTTTTACTGGGGCATTATCTGGAATATATTCTTTGAACTGGTTGATTTGTTATTATACCTATGGAAATGGGATTGTATCAGGTTCAAATGACTGTTCTTTCTAGTCGTCAAACCCAGGCTAGGCTTTCTAGTGTGGCCTCTTCCCAGTAATATTTGTCTTATTCTTTAAAAGCTCTATAAAGTAGAATACTTTGCCTTGTTGACAAAAACAATCAATGAATCTAGGCATTTTCCTAAACATTCATTTGGATTAACTCATTTATTTATATCAGATATATACTATTTCTATCTCCATTTAACAAATGAGGAAACCCAAACACTGATTCCTTTAATTTTCCCAAGATACACAGGTAGAATGTGGAGGGGCTGAGATTTACACTATAACTCTTACCATGCAAGATTCAGGAAGGAAAGAGGAGAAAAAGAGGTTTTCAGGATTACTAGGAGAGAAACTAAGCATATTGAATCATGTAAAGTATATTCAAGCAAAAGCATTCACTGGTTCCATAGAGTATATGTTTGGAAAAGTATGTTGGTGGCAAACAACCAGGCCAAAGCATCTACTTTATGTAGATACAGTCAACAACCAAATTGTTTTGAGGAGACTGAGAGGGTAACCAGGGTGTGAAAGGAAAGAACATTTCACTTTTTTCATAGCCATTATTTCAGAAATTGCCTTCACCTAGAAACCTTTTGACATTTAAAAATTTGGTTGTAGTATTTTATAACTTTCTTTATCTTTAAAGCTTTTGGTTTGATGAAGCCTCTTCTTTGAATAGGACAAAGGTGACTCATTTGAGCCTTTTCTTTGTCTGAATTGATTACTTTAGTGGAGGCAAATATAAATTTTAGAATTGGAGAAATCAAAGCTCTTCTGGGTTAAATAGTTCATTTGGTTATTTATTTATTTTTTTTAATACAAACACTGGGGTAGATATTCTCCAGATAAAAGATAGCATGACAACAGCTATTCATCTAGAACAAAGGACTATCTAGGAATGAATGCCCTCTTCAAAAGAATTAAGACCAAGAAACTGAATATTAAATAAAATATTTAGCAAAGAAATGTGTTCAAGAAAAAAAATCCACAGATTATGATTAAATTAGATCTTTTGATTTTCTATGACAGAAATTTATTATCAATGACAAAAACAAATGCACTTTTGCAATAAGAATCTGGGTGTATGATTGGTCTAACTTAAAGGAAACTCATGAAAACCTTGTGAATACAAATTAAAATGGAATATAAATAATTTTTAATCAAATAAAATCAGTCATTTTACCATTTCTTCTAATTACCCACTTTCATGATTTCACTAAGAGTTTTTCTTTCCATCTGAAAATCACAATTCAATGCCATCAAAGTAATTGATTCTAAGAATTAAAATAAACTCACAAATAGGGGCACCTGGGTGGCTCAGTCAGTTAAGTGGCTGCGTTTGGCTCTAGTCATGAACGTCCTCATGTTGGGCTCCCTGCTTGGCCAGGAGTGTGCTTGTCCCTCTCCCTCTGCCCCTCTCCCCGCTTGTGCACAAGCATATGTGCTCTCTCTCTCTCTCAAATAAATATGTAAAATCTTAAAATAAAATAAGATAAACTCACAAATAAACTAATAATAAAAATCATAACAGCAATTTCTGCAATAGCCAAACTGTGGAAAGAGCTGAAATGCCCTTCAACAGATGAATGGATAAAGAAGATGTGGTCCATATATGCAATGGAATATTACTCAGCCATCAGAAAGGATGAATACCCAACTTTTACATCAACATGGATGGGACTGGAGGAGATTATGCTAAGTGAAATAAGCAGAGAAAGTCAGTTATCATATGGTTTCACTTATTTGTGGAACATAAGGAATAACATGGAGGACATTAGGAGAAGGAAGGAAAAAATGGGGGGGGGGATTGGAGGGAGAGATGAACCATGAAAGACTATGGACTCTGAGAAACAAACAGGATTTTAGAGGGGAGGGGGGTGGGGGGATTGGTTAGCCTGGTGATGGGTATTAAGGAGGGCACGTACTGCATGGAGCACTGGGTGTTATACGAAAACAATGGATCGTGGATCACCACATCAAAAACTAATGATGTATTGTATGGCGACTAACATAACATAATAAAATTTAAAAAAAAATCATAACAAGCCCCATCTGTGGTAAAAGATAAGTAGGAATTGATGAATTCTGCCCCTAAACACACTTACTCCCTTTAATTATGGAGTGTTATACAAATGTGCAATTTTTCTTTGTTAGAAGTATGAAACATATAATCCACCCTTATTATTTGACTATTCTGAAGCAAAGGATTTTTAAAATAAGTCATAAACATTGATTTAAATGCTATAGGTGGATACTTAGATTTACACTAAATTCTGTCAGTTTTCACTAATGAATGTGACATGACTTTCTGTTAATTACGATAATAATCTTATTTCAGTAACTATAGACTAGAGCCAAGTACTTTTGACATATGAAAATGCCTGACTCTATCCATCTATTCCTGACCCTTCTAACTTTATTTTATCCCTCACTATGTTTTGATTAGTTATGCTATCACTGCAATGTTCTCACATCCATTTTTCCTTTTAGCAGTTTAAAATATATGTACAAAAAATTATCTCTGATATTTGTTTTGTTAGTCTTCAGAAGTTTTTTTTTAATTGATTCTATATCGTTTCTAACTTGAAATACTCATTGTTAATCTCGTTCTACAATAGAATTGTTTCTTGTGTTTCCCTCTTTGCTTTTCAAACTCAGTTAAATATACTGTTTCTTACTCTCACTTGTTCCTTTTTTGAATTCTCAGACCACATATTTTCCTAGGGTGTCCTAAACCAACCTCCTACTCAGTTTCCTCAGCAAGACTCATTTATGCATTCCTCAGAGAGAGGAGTAATAGAAAATAATGGCACTAGTAATGGAAACTTCTCCACAATTTAGAGGGAGAATTTTATGTGATTACATCATATTATTAAACTCAGCATTTACTAAACACCTGTTATGTGGAAAACAGAGTATATGATCAAAATAAGTCCTGTAAAAAATTGGGAAATTGTCTAGTATCTTCTCATCTTAGTTTTAAAGCAGACTAGTTAGATTTAGCACTAGTGTAGCTTATTTAAAAAATATTAAAACTGAGCGATTATCAGTAAGCAAGCAGTCCTACATATTGAGTTCCTTTTTTTTTTCCCTTTATGATCACATGCTAAAGCATCCATTGGGGGGAATTTGACTGAAGATATATGGAGATATTGCTGCTACCCATGAAATAAACTTTTACCCTGTAAAAGTTAACACACTAGGGGAAGCCACGGTCTCACTGGAACAAGTATTCAATGCTGTCAAACTTGAATATTAACATAGAATTTAATAATTTCACGATGACTTGAAATACTTCAAAGCATATTTTAGAAATGTACTTTTCTTCAATAAGGATGGTTTATATGTAATAATAATGCCAATAGTATATTCAAATGGTGCTAGCTTCACTGTTTACTAATTTCAAGGTGATGGATTTTTCTTGTCAATTTAAAGTTCACATGAATTTCTAAAGAAGGTCATATGTTATTTGACACAATCTGATCAAATAAAAGCAGTATTTTTTTGGCTTTTCTTAAATTGAAAATTTAAATTATGTAGTTTATTCCAAGTTTGATACTAAGACCATCATTTTGGAGTGCTTTTATCAGATTCAGGAAATTTTAGTTAATGGAACAACAAAATCCAAGCAATTAAAGATTTTTCAGTGTGAAAATTCAAACATCTTTTTATACTTAATATCCACCTTTTTTATTATTTTGAGATTTATCTAGTTAATAAGATTTATATATGTTTACGTATTTAATTACTGCATTTTTAGGTGTTTGATAAAGATAAAGATGACATTTAAGAACATGAAATGTGTTCCTTTGAATAGGCATTTAAATAGGCATTTACCTTTAAATAGGCATTTAAAACTAAACATCTTCACAAATAAGATCATTCAAATCAACAGAGCCCATGACATGTTAATGTGAACAAGCTAATTTATGATGGCTTATATTTATGAGGATTTTCTATGAGGATGTTTTATAAGGTCTTTTTACATAAATTAATCTATTTCATCCATACAGTAATTAAATGAATTAGGTGCTATAATTATCTCCATTTTATAGTTGAGGAAACTGAGACACAGAAAACTAAAGTTATGTGCTCAAAGTCACAGATCTATAGAAAGTGAGAGATCCAGAATTTGACTCTACAGACATATAGATATACAGATTTCTGAATATTTTCTTCTAGTCTTGATATTGCCTGTTTTACATTTTAGTGGACTCATTCCTGCATATGATTATATTGTATTTGGAAGGAATTTAGACCTTCTCATTTAAAGAGGGAATTGGCTATAGTTGTCTAATATAATCATGAACATTATACTCCATGCTACTGAGAGTAGGGAGCCTGACATATATGCAGGTCATGAAAACAAATTAATCAACTTAAAGTATTGTAATGGAAACTGTGCAAATAAAAGATATCCAACTCAGCATTCCATTTACACAAGCAAAGAAGAAGAAATCCTTGTTATATAATTCACGATTCCCAGTTAAGCAGATGTGGGAATAATTCCCTTTATAATTGGCCTTGCTGTAATAATCCGAGAACTTGAGGAATCATTCAATAACCAGTGAATATTTCTATTTAGGGTTAAGCACTGTTTCAGGTACTGGGTAAAATAGTTATTTCACAAAAGAAGCTCATTCTGTATTGAGGGACTCACATGCTTAAACAATAAAATTATATCACCTTATAACCATTTTCTGCAATAAAAGGCACTAGTGCTAAGAAAATACAAATATGATCTGTATGATCTGGCTAGGTCACTCTGGATGGTTTTATTCTTTCCTTCTACAAATAATATTGAAGATCTATTTACACAACATAACATGTTTTTGCCTGTTGGGGTACAAAGATAAACAAGGCTAGTTTCCTATACTTTAATAGTTTATGTTACAGAAGTCAAGGGGGACAAGTACTTAGAAATAGAAATGAGTGCTATAATTGAAGGTCATATAAAGGCTTTTGGGGGGCACCTGGGTGGCTCAGTCATTAAGCGTCTGCCTTCGGCTCAGGTCATGATCCCAGGGTCCTGGGATCGAGTCCCACATCGGGCTCCCTGCTCGGCAGGAAGCCTGCTTCTTCCTCTCCCACTCCCCCTGCTTGTGTTCCTGCTCTCTCTCTCTCTCTCTCTGTCAAATAAATAAATAAAATCTTTATAAAGGCTTTTGGGGACAAACATAAGTATTACAGTAGGAGTGTGACAAAATAATGTGTGGGGTAATAAAAAAGGGACAAATGTGAAAAAAGTATGAGGGAGTGCAATTCACAAGATTTGTTTCCAGTAGAGCATGCCTATATGGATTGACAAGGGGAAAAGTAGAGACATAAGCAGGGCCAAATCAGAAAGGTTAGTAAAACAATTATTAAGAAATTTGGACTTTTTCCTTAGGTTATTTATTTTTCTTCATGTCGTTGAGTCTGAAACTTCCATCTGCATAAGAAACAAATATTTGGATTCTTTGGCTTCAATTTATACCTTTGAGAAAAATTTTCTAAGAGATGTGTGGAACTGCAATTAGATTATTGTGGAAACAAAGATAATAAATGATAGAAAGCTGAGCCATGACAGTAGACAGGGGGATCAAAAACATGGAATCATTTGAAATAATCAATATGATTAAAATTTTAGTGTCTGTTGGATGAGCCGGTAAAGGAGAGAGGAAATAAAAATGAAAAATTTATTTTTAATCATTTCTTCACCATACTCTCATATGTGGTTGTGTTGATTTTCCTACTAGTTTGTATGCACAGCTAGCATAGGGTAAATCACAGCTTCTGACCTACTGTGTGACCCATGTTAGAGACTATTTTATGTGAAAAAAAATGTTTTGTGGCAATAGATAAATGGCAGCCTAGGGGTAAATCACACTTCGTTACCTACCGTATGACCCTTTTTAGAGACTACTTTAGGTGAAAGGTGTGCTCTGTGGCATCTGATAAATTTTATTAAACTTTTGTATAGAAAGAGCAAATTACATTTCCCCCCATATTCTTGGCCTTGAGATTTGACAAAAAGCTTTGAAACATATTTATAATCTTTTGCCACATGTTAAAAAAAATGTAGGTCTATAGCTGACTGCTGAATTTGAAGTGTATTTCCAAATATTATTATGGAGCATTAGGTTAGGATCACAATTGAATACTATTATTAGCAATGCCATTAATGTAGATTAGACATTCAACTGAATCTGCAGTTTATATAAAGAGTATCCCAATATTCTGCTCTCCTTTTACCTCTCCTTGTGTTTATACTCCTTCCTATTTATCTTTAGATGAAAAGACACCTGCTAGTCAAAAAATATGTCCAAGATCAAGAGTATGGGAAAATGTGAATGCAAAAAAAAACCAAAAAACAAAATTACATTAACTGCTTCACTCAATTTATTTAGTGTATATAAGAATTTAAATGTCCTCCAATTGGGTCATGCTAGCTCTAGTAATCGGATGTGATTTATATAATTTATATTTTCTCTTGTTTCTTGTTTCTGTGCATGCTACAATCATTCATACATGGATTAAACAAAGAGAAAAAGCCCAAGCCTTCAGCACTAAAAAAAAAAAAATTAAGGTTGTACCATGGGAAAAAAGTTTGAACTGGAGGTCTGGCCAATAACTGAACTTTTCAATGAAACTGGTTCCTGTTTTCTTTCTTTTCTTCCATATGTTTGGTTTGCATTAAAACTTGACATTTTAATCATGCTGTGAGTGAACTCCAAATGAAATCTGTACCCAATGTATATAAGTGATAAAAGATGTGAAAAATGTCACATTTTTTTCTTTTCAAATTTCAAAAATTTATTAGGCAGTATTTCCTGAATTTATAACTATTTGAATGCATTTAATTGGAATCATGTGTAATTTAAAATTGTTTCAGTACTTCTGTGTGATATGGTTTTAAATAATATACTTGTTTAGTTTTTATGTTTAATTTTTGTTATTGCAGTACATTCTAGTTGTGAAATAATGTTGCTTATTATATTACCAAAAACTGAATGACACAGAACAGTTTCCATCAGTCAGTGTATGCTCTCATCAGCCAGGAATTTAAGTGTTCATTATTACAACCTGAGTGAATGCCTGAGATTTTTTTCTCCCTCTGCTTCATAATGTGTAGTTATGTTCTAGCTAAATTTGACTCATTATTCTTTCCTGTTGCTGGGAACTTTCCTACATCTTCATTCATGCTATTTTTCTGACTGCCATGTTTTTTTCCACTTCAGTTCCTTCTTTTTAACATGTTTTAGGCTCTGACCCATATTTTAAAATGATTACAGTCCCTTAACCAAAATTGTCCTCTCCCTTCTTCAACCACCATAATATGATAAATATTTAAATCATATAGCATTATAATGATAAGGTTGTTTATATGCATACCTGTTCGGAACTTTCTCATTGTCTGTCTCTTCTAATAGTCTGTAAGCTATGCAATGATGGTGACAACGTGTTACTCTTCTTTTAATGACTTTAGCAATTAGCACAGGTGGGGGGTAGGGGACTCCATATATAAATATTGGAATTGAATTATTCGTCCCTGAAAATTTTGTAGCTTTTTATTTTTTTTTCCTGTTCTGAGTCTCTTCTACTCCCCTTAAATGTATTCTTTACCCCTTATTTAACTAGTTTTATATATTGTTATTAGTATAGTTTAATTAGTAATATTAGTATTAACTAATTATTAATAACTATTAATATTAAATATTTGTTTATACATTGTTATTAGTTTTCTGAAATCTGAGAATATATCTTACATATTATGGATCCACTCAGATGTATAGCACATTATTGAGGACAAAATAGATGCTCAGTAAAATACTGTGGCTTAATGGATTAAATTCCTTTGATGATTTTGATTTTATTTAGAAATTAAGGAGCCCATTGGTGCAGAATCAAAGTTCCCCTTGGTATTTTTAAGAGAATGCAATATTGTTCAGGTTATAGGACATCAAAGACCCTAGAGTAGAATAGTTAAGTGTAAAACAAAATAATAAATATAAATTATGAAAATACTATAACCAAATTATTATTAATACAATGTATTTATTTTACTAGGGATTAAATACCAAGCCTTATGATATGTTTATTTAAGGTATTTATAGTGAAATGTTGTGTAACAAAGAGTCAAAGTAAGTTTGCATTATCCAAACAACCAATGCAAAATGCTAAATTGCTAACATTCCTCTGATGGATTTTGAGTTAAGCATGCCAAAATATAACCCATTTGGTAGACTACTGACCAATTTTTTCTTTTTCTTTTTCTTTTCTTTTCTTTCTTCCTTCCTTTTTGTTTTTGTTTTTACTTTGGTAAACTAGAGTGAAAGAGACAATAACATTAATTTAATTTTCTTGTGAGATCCAGAAAGCTAGCAAACTGAATCTGAATAGCTTCTGGAAGCTCCAGGTTCATATCTTTAGTTGCTGTGTGTTGAGCAGTTGATTTCTTTGTTTTTAAGCAAAGTGTTTATGACCTACGGCTTACCGACCTCAAAGTAACAGCCCTTTTATTCTTTTTTAACCTGCAGTGTTCTCACTTCACAGCATTATGACTTCATTCACCAGCAGGCTTGCTTTAAGACTATGAGTCCAACTTCCTGCTCAGAAAATGTGTTAAAGCTTCTGGCTGAGCCTTAAGACATTTTTGCTCTTCCTCTGAGAGAAAAGGCACTGAGCCACTATGCATTTGCATAAATCTGTCAATTATCTAGAATCTGGCACTAAATTCATGTCACTTAAGGAGAAAAATATGCCGAGAGATTGCAGTTCCAGCACAGAAGTTGCTATTTGTTCTTTTTTGTTTGTTTTGCTTGCTTGTTGTTTTCTTGTTGTTTGCTTTGTTTTTTTTAGTTTGGTTTGGTTTTTCATGTATAAAGTTTGCAGTTTGATCCTTTAAAATGGACAGGGGAAAAAATAAAAAAAGAATTCATAGAATATTAATGCTAAAGAAAGCTTTTTATGGATAAATTATTATCTCTTGAACATGTGAATAATAGAAAAGTTTAATTTCTGAAATACAAATATCTATGAACTTTTACAGTGGATGAAAACTGATGAATTGGGACTCTACTCTTTCAAACATTATCAGTAGCTGTTTTATTCTTTGGTGGCAGTTGTCCTTTTAAAGTGGCTTAAGGGTGATTTTGATAATTTAAGTAGAAAATGACTATGTAGGGAAGCCTGGGTGGCACAGTTGGTTAAGCCTCTGATTCTTGGTTTAGGGTCATGTTGTGATCTCAGGGTCATGAGATTGAGCCCTGTGTAGGCTCCATGCTCAGCAGGGAATCGCTTGAGTTTCTCTCTCCCTCTCCTCTTCCCCTCCTGCTCGTGTTCTCTCTCTCTCTCAAATAAATAAATGAATCTTAAAAAAAAAAGAAAGAAAGAAAAGAAAATGACTATGTAGGTGGAGGATGGGGTGAAGAAGGTGGGGAAGCTAGAATGGAGGAAAGCAGAGCAGTTATGTTCTCCTATGAGAAATGGTGGATAGGGTGCTATTATTGACACGATTTGTAAAACTGAAGGTGATCACTTCCTAATTTAATCACATGCTTGAGGCACTTAACCTGACAGCTAACAAGTGTCCACAGTGTGGAAGACCTCAACACTTGATTGCTACAGAACATTCCATTTCACACCCAGTTGTGTACCTATATTCCAAATTCAGAGCTCAATACTTTTAAGAAAGTGCAGCTCCTGAGAGTGCTGAAAGATTCAGGCAGACCATGCTGCCCAAATGAAGAGAAAAAGAAATGTTTCTAAGGCATTATATTAAATACAGTTAGCATGTAATGATCAAGATAGGCTTTTCAAAGCTCTTTTTTAAAATATTTATTTATTCATTTTAGAGAGAGAGAGCATGAGTGGGAGGGACAGAGGGAGAGGGAGAAAGAATCCCAAGCAGACTCCATGCTGAGCATAGAGCCAGATGCAGAACTCGATCCCAAGACCCTGAGATCATGACTTGAGACAAAACCAAGAGTGGGACGCTTAACCCACTGACCCACCCAGGCACCCTTTAAAGCTTTTAGGTGCAAGTCAAACTTCCCTAAAGAGCAAGCTTGCAGATTATTCAGTATTTTTCTTGGAAAAATATATTCCCAAAGCTGAAATATAAGACATTTTTCTGCAAACTACTTACCTGATTTTATCCAATTCATTTAAGTTGCTAGACTTGTTAATGATTCATCCTTGGGTGTTTGTTCTTAGTAAAGTTTCTAACTTGATGTGAATTTCAAAAGTAAGTATAAAAGTAACTGCTTGATAGTAAAATCTCAAGTTGTTTACTTAAGCATGCTTCATTAAAAATGGTACAAAGTAAATTTTAATTCAAAATTAGGTACCCTTTACCATCCAACACACTGGGGAAGTTAAATCAAATATGTCAATTCCTTTAAACTTCTACTTATATTTTTATAAGCCATTCTAGACTCAAACACAGTTTTTAAAAATTTCCATTATCTACCTTTGGAGTTTATTCATGCTTTTGATCATTTCCATTAAATCCAATAAGTGAGACAGATTATTATCACCACAAAATGATTTAGAAAATTAAAAGTAAATGTTAAAAATATTGAATGGAATTGAGTTTTATATATGAACTATATAAAAGGTTTTTAAAAATAATTGTTGGGGTGCTTGGGTGGTTCAGTTAGTTATGCCCCTGACTCTTGGTTTTGGCTCAGATCATGACCTCAGGGTTGTGAGATCAAGCCCCATGTCGGGCTCCACACTCAGCATGGAGTCTGCTTAAGTTTCTCTCTCTCCCTCTGCCCCTCCTCCTGTGCTCTCTCTCTCTAAAATAGATAAATAAATCTTTTAAAAAAATGAAAAATAAATAAAAATAATTGTTGATTCACATGCAGTTCTACGAAATAATACAGAGATATCTCATCTACTCTTTACCCAGTTACCCTCAGTGGTAGCTTCTTATAAAACTATAATATGTCACCCCCTATATATTGGCTATGATACAGTCAATATACACGGAATTTACATTACCATTGAATCCCTCATGTTGCCTGGTTAGAGCTACACCTACTGCCCCATTCCCATATTGTAAACAACTAATCTGTCCTTGGTTTCTATAATTTTGTCATTTCAAAGATGTAACAGGTAGTATATATCTCCATGCCATGGGTGCTTGAAAATAATACATATTCTGCTGCTTTGGATAGAGATATCATATAAATGTCAATTACATCCTGTGGGCTGGTAGTGTTGTTTAGATCTTCTATATCTATGTTGATTTTCTGTCTAGTTGTTCAATCAATTGTTAAGAGAGGAATGTTGAAATTTCCAAATGTAGTTGTGGATTATTCTGCTTCTCCTTTCAAATCTATCAGTTTATACTTCACATATTATGCAGCTCTGTTGCATGCTGCATGCATATTTAGGATTGCTATGTTTTCTAGGTGGATTGGCAATTTTTTTATTACATTGAATCCTTGTCTGTCTCTGGTAATATTCTCTGCACTGAAGTTTACTTTATATACTATATAAATTGTGTGTATATGTACACATATACATGCACATACATGTATACATACATACACATATGTATACACAAGTATGTATAAGTACATATATATATGCATATACAAGTATATATATTGACACTAGTATAGCTACCTTTGCTTTCTTTGATTAGTATTTGCATGATACAAATCATTTTGTAAATACCATCATTTTACACTCAGTGTAGCTAGGCCATTATATTTGAAATGAGTTTCCCATAAATAGACCAGTTGGGTCATGTTTTTAAATCCCTTCTGACAATGTCTTTCTCTTCATTGATTTATTTAGACCATTTCCATTTAATGCAGTTATTGGTAAGTTAGGGCTTAGTCTCATATTTTATTTGTTGTTTTCTATTTGGTCTTGTGTTTTTTGTTTCTCTCTTTTCTTTGTCAATTTCTTCAGGCTGTTTGAATATTTCTTAGTATTCCATTTTGGTCTATTTATAGTGTTTTGGAGTGTATCACCTTGTATGGATTTTATAGTGGTCACTCTGGGTATTACATTATAGACACAAACTTAATGCACTCATTGGTATTGACATTTTACCAGTTCAAATAAAGTGTTAAAACCTTATCTTAATCTTTTATGTCTCCCTACCCTATCATTTGAATATAAGTTCTTAAGTATTTCTTCCACATGCATTTATTTATTTATTTTTTAAGATTTATTTATTTTAGAGAGAGAGCATGGGTGAGAGGAGCAGAGGGGGGAGGAGAAAGAATCTGAAGCAGACTCTGAGCTGAGCAAGGAGTCTGATGCAGGGCTCATCTCATAACCCCAAGATCATGACCCCAAGATTATGAACCCAGCTGAAACCAAGAGTCAGAGGCCTAATCAACTGCACCACCCAGGCACACCTCTCCCACATCAAACATTGTGATAATTCTTGTTGTAGCTATTCAACATAATTTTACAAACTCAAGTAGAAAATTAAAATGCATTGTAGTTACCCATATTTTTTTTTTCTCATTCTATTGTTCTTTTCTTCCTCCCTGGCATTCCGAGATACTATTTTTTTAAGTAATCTCTCACCCAACGTGGGGCTCAAACTCACAACCCTGAGATCAAGAGTCACATGCTCTACCAACTGAGCCAGGCAGGCAACCCCAAGATTCTCTTTTGTCATTCCTTTTACATTTGAAGAGCTTCCTTTGGCCATTCTTTTAGGGAAGCCAGCTAACAACAAATTCTTTTGCTTTTTCCTCTTTTGAGAATGTCTTTCTTTCCCCTCCAAAATATGCTACTCCTCTGGCTTTCATGGTTTCTGATGAAAAATCCATTTGAATTATTTTCCCCTTATAGGTAAGATATACTTTCTTTCACACTGCTTTCAGGATTCTTCCCCTTTCTTTTATTTATAACAGTTTTTGCTATAATGTGTCTTCTTGTGGATATATTTGAATTTATTCTGATTGGGATCAGTCAGCTTCTTGAATCTCTAGGTTTATATTTTTGGCTAAATTTAAGAAGTTTTCAGCCATTATTTTTTAAATACTTTTTCAACTTTGCTCTCATTCTACTTTCTTCTGGAACTCTGATAAAAAAAAAATATGTTGGATTTTTATTGTAGTCCTTCAGGTCTTTGAGAGTCTGTTTCCTTCTTTCCTCCCTCCCTTCCTTCCCCCCTCCCTCCCTCCCTTCCTTCCTTCCATTCTTTCATTCTTTTGTCTTTCTCAGTATACTTTTCCTCTGTTCAGATAAGGAAATTTCTATTTTTCTATTTTCAAGTTCATGGATTCGTTCCCCTTCTGCTGTTGATCTCATCCACTGAGTTTTGTTTTCTTTTAATTTGTTATTGTATATTTTAGTTCTGAAATTTCCATTTGATTTCTTTATCTCTAGGTGGAGATAGGGTTCTAGGTTCCCCATTAAACCTCTGTTACCACTTGAGGTGGGTAAGGACTTTTCATACTGCTGCATAGGAGTGAGATTTCAGAATGTCCAGTAAGTGTCTAATGATAGCACCCTGGCTGTGAATAGTAGGAGTGCCTAGTTACTGTTCTCCAGACCTGCACTCATACCATGAGCAGGGGGGGTAACTTCATTAACTCTGGGTGGTAGTGACACTTTTGACTCTTTACTAGGTTTCCAGTGACACTACTCCACTGGTGAATGGGATGGTCACTTTTTACTTCCTGGTAAGGTTGGAGATTTAGGCTCCCATGTGGCTTCTACCGGACAAGTTGATGGGGTGCCTCATTTCAATATGGTGAGTGTGGCAATCTATACTCCACACTCAGTCTTTGTGTGAGTGGGAAAGGGAAAGTGGGAAAATCTTTGCAGGTGTGTTTGTGTGTGTGTGTGTGTGTGTGTGTGTGTTTGTGTGTGTGTGTGTGTGTGAGACAGAGAGAAAGAGAGAGAGATCTTACTCACATAAACCAGCAGTAGTAGTAATGTTTTCTCTTTTGCTAGGCTGCCCATTCCTGGACATTTGGGGAGTTTTGTCTGGGCTTATTCCCATTTCAAGCTTGTTTTCTTCAGTTTCAAATCCAGGGTATGTGAAATAAAATAAAAAACCAGAGAACTCACTCACCCTGTTGTTCCTTGGTTCTCAAGGTTCCTACCCTGTCTGCCTTCTTCTTCCCACTTTTCAAAGTCTACTTATGTTTGTTTTACTTACAGTATCCAGGGGTTTTAATTATAGGTAGCTAAAAGGAGAGGGAAATGTACATTTACTTCATCTTCCTTGAAGCAGAAGTCTGACTGAAATACTCCCTTTTTGTTCGTTTCATAACTTTTTGAAAATGTAACAAGTCATGGCAACTCCCCAGAAAAATACGAAAGACACACAAATACACAAAATATTATATAAAATTCAACAGAGTCAAAAACACTTTGCAGTTCATCCATGGACTTCCTTTTCAGATCAAGATTTCCATTTTAAAAATTTTATCGTTATTTATTTATTTATGTATTTATTTATTTATTTATTAAAGATTTTATTTATTTATTTGAGAGAGAGAATGAAAGAGAGAGAGAGAGAGCACATGAGAGAGGGGAGGGTCAGAGGGAGAAGCAGACTCCCTGCTGAGCAGGGAGCCTGATGTGGGACTCGATCCTGGGACTCCAGGATCATGACCTGAGCTGAAGGCAGTCGCTTAACCAACTGAGCCACCCAGGTGCCCATAATTTTATCCTTATTTAAAAAATTTTTACTAACAAAAGCAAATATTCTTTAGTGTTAACTATCTACTAGTCATTATATTAATGTCTTACTGCTGTTTCATTGTATCATTAAAATAAAATCTTAAACTACTATCTTCTTTTTTAGAAATAAAGAACTTGAGACTTACAGCTTTTCTAAGAACTGATAGTGATTTAGGATCTCTTAGTATCATATAATAATCGAGTTATACTAACTAACTAGTATATCATCATAGCCATGACATTGTGTAGTTCTGGGGAACCGTTCCCACCCATATCTATTATAGAATACAGTGTGTATCAAAACAGACACATAGATCAATGGAACAGAATAGAGAGCTCAGAAATGGACCCTCAACTCTATGGTCAACTAATCTTTGACAAAGCAGGAAAGAATGTCCAATGGAAAAAAGACAGTCTCTTCAACAAATGGTGTTGGGAAAATTGGACAGCCACATGCAGAAGAATGAAACTGGACCATTTCCTTACACCACACACAAAAATAGACTCAAAATGGTTGAAAGACCTCAATGTGAGACAGGAGTCCATCCAAATCCTAAAGGAGAACACAGGCAGCAACCTCTTCGACCTCAGCCGCAGCAACTTCTTCCTAGAAACATCGCCAAAGGCAAGGGAAGCAAGGGCAAAAATGAACTATTGGGACTTCATCAAGATAAAAAGCTTTTGCAAAGCAAAGGAAACAGTCAACAAAACCAAAAGACAACTGACAGAATGGGAGAAGATATTTGCAATTGACATATCAGATAAAGGGCTAGTATCCAAAATCTATGAAGAGCTCATCAAACTCAACACCAAAAGAACAAAGAATCCAATCAAGAAATGGGCAGAAGACATGAACAGACATTTTTCCAAAGAAGACATCCAAACGGCCAACAGACACATGAAAAAGTGTTCAATATCGCTCGGCATCAGGGAAATCCAAATCAAAACCTCAATGAGATACCACCTCACACCAGTCAGAATGGCTAAAATTAACAAGTCAGGAAATGACAGATGTTGGCGGGGATGTGGAGAAAGGGGAACCCTCCTACACTGTTGGTGGGAATGCAAGCTGGTGCAGCCACTCTGGAAAACAGTATGGAGGTTCCTCAAAAAGTTGAAAATAGAGCTACCATATGATCCAGCAATTGCACTACTGGGTATTTACCCCAAAGATACAAAAGTAGGGACCCGAAAGGCTACGTGCACCCCGATGTTTATAATAGCAATGTCCACAATAGCCAAACTGTGGAAAGAGCCAAGATGTCCATCAACAGATGAATGGATAAAGAAGATGTGGTATATATATACAATGGAATATTATGCAGCCATCAAAAGGAATAAGATCTTGCCATTTGCAACGACGTGGATGGAACTGGAGGGTATTATGCTGAGTGAAATAAGTCAAACAGAGAAAGACATGTATCATATGACCTCACTGATATGAGGAATTCTTAATCTCAGGAAACAAACTGAGGGTTGCTGGAGTGGGGGGTGGGGTGGGAGGGATGGGGTGACTGGGTGATGGACACTGGGGAGGGTATGTGTTCTGGTAAGCGCTGTGAATTGTGCAAGACTGTTGAATCTCAGATCTGTACCTCTGAAACAAATAATGCAATATATGTTACGAAAGAAAAAAAGAAGAAGAAGAATGTAGCAGGAGGGGAAGAATGAAGGGGGGGAAATTGGAGGGGGAGAAGAACCATGAGAGACGATGGACTCTGAAAAACAAACTGAGGGTTCTAGAGGGGAGGGGGATGGGAGGATGGGTTAACCTGGTGATGGGTATTGAGGAGGGCACGTTCTGCATGGAGCACTGGGTGTTATGCACAAACAATGAATCATGGAACACTATATCTAAAACTAATTATGTAATGTATGGGGATTAACATAACAATAAAAAAATTAAAAAAAAAAAAAAAAAGAATACAGTGTGTATGCTGCCTCCCAGAGGAACATAACACCAAAGGCTTCTTGCACATTCATTAGATGGAACAAAAGTACTCTAGATTCATTCTTGACAAATTTAATTATATAGTAAACAACATTCTTTTGTGTTTAACTCTTTATACCCTTTGTCTAAGGTAGAACAACTCCAAGATATTTAAATGCAGTATTTTTAAGTTACATAAGAAAAGGTATGGATTATGGTATGTGTTTTCTTTGAAGAGAAGGGGCATTAGAATTAGTACTGGAAGAAATAAAGATACAATACGGTAACATGAATATTACCTTTGAATACATTATCTCTGCCTATTACCATAAGGAATGCATTTTGCATCTTTCATCTTCTTTTGGTTATCATACTCAGTTTGTGGCATTCTAGTAAAGTAGTTAGAATATTGGAAGAAAAGTATAATAGTCATCTAGGTTCTAGTTATTATAATAATTTGAGATATTTCAAGCTTCTGACACTTAATACATTTTAAATATTTGAGCAATATTAAAACAGTTTGAAATTCCTTCTGTAACAGTGGAGTTGGTAGAACAATTTAATAGAAAGAAGTATTATGCAAAGAGCATTGTCTTAAGAACCATACCGATCTGGGTTTGAGAAATAGCTCTCTATGCTACTGGTTAAACGAGTTAAGGCAGATTATTAAACAAGCTAATAAATAAAGAAAACCTCTAAATCTCAATTCTCATATTAATTCTTAGTTTTTATGCCACAGATTTCTCCTAAGGATTAAAATTATATAGCATTGCCTGCTACAGTTTATGAAATATATAAACTCAATAAGTCATACCCGGTAGTAGCATAGTAAGAATATAAACTGGAACACTAACTTACAACTATAGATTAAAACTCTCAGGCTTATGTATTAAAGATAGTTTAGCTTTTATTCTCCATGGGGAAGGGAACATTTTTCTACCCACTTCATCCAAATACAATGCAAAATTATTCAAAAGTCAGTACATAATGTCCAGAAAGCACCCCTATTTTATTGAACTGAAATTTTTAACTGTTTTACAAGAAGGTTAGAGATCCTGGGGATCCTCATTCCAAGAAACATGATCTGTATGAGTGATTCTCAACTCAGCTCTATATTATAATGCAGATTCCCGGGTCTCACCACTGCAGATTTTGAATTAATTGATCTAGTGTAGAGTTCGGGCATTGCAATTTTTAAAACATTCTCATATGTTTATAATATGCTGCCCAGGTTGAGAGTCACTAGTCTAGATTCCTGCTTCACAAATTTCAATATGCATACATATCACTTGGGGATTTTTGTCAAGATGTACAATCTGATTGAAGAGGTCTGAGATGGGGCCTAAGACTGCATTTTTACCTAGCTCCTGGATGTTTGAATACTATGGATTTAGGCGATTTTAGCTATTGATTGTCATTGATTGTCCAAATTTTGTTCCAGAATTTGAAATCTTATGCACATTTTACACAAAGGAAAAAAATGACTAAGTTTGAAAACAGGTTGAAACAAATGAACCTAACTCTACTCCATGTTGTTTACACAGTCACATAGAGAAAAGCATTATTTCAAATGATTTTTAACACAGTACTCTCACTGTACATCTTTATGGGATTACTCTAAGGACAATGAAACTGCAAAGCAATCCTAAACTTCACTCAGCAGTTATATTGTTAGTGATACTAGAGTCATTCAGAAACTATATTAGCAACATTGTAGAAAGAACAAATAATTATGTGAATGTTGCTAGAAAATTTTTAGTGTAAGCAAAAAGATAACAATAGAAAACCAAAGACATTGTTGAATAACTTTTAACATTGTAATATATTTTTTTAAGATTTATTTATTTATTTGAGAGAGAGAGAGAGTGCCTGTGAGCAGGGGGAGGGGCAGGGAGGGAAGGAGAGAATCTCAAGCAGACTCCCAGCTGAGCGGAGCCCAACAAGTGGCTTGATCTCGTGACCTTGAGTTCAAAACCTGAGCCAAAACCAAGAGTCCACTTAACCCACTATGTCACCCAGACACCCCTTAACTTTGTAATACTAAATCTGAATCAGAAATATCAGTGTAAACTCATAACTGACACGTGTGAAAGAACATAAAGATGAAGACTCCACAGCAACAATGACCACTCTTAGTGCCCAGATTTGATGTTTAAATACCATCACCCATTAAAGCTTCTTAAATACTAAATGTATTTAGGCTGATTCTAGGTCTGGAGAGGGGAAAGTGCAAGGTAAGCATCCACTGGTGAAAGGACATGATATGGGATTTTATTGTACTATTATTTCATCTTTAAAAAAATTTCAAAAAAAATTAGAAAAAATTTTAAATAAAATTTAAGCACAAAAGAAATGCAAATTATGAAGAATAAAGGAATAAATAAATATAAAGAAAAATAAAAGCACTTACCAATCTTATCACTTGACTCCCCAGCAAGCTCTGAACATTACTTGCACATTCTTTCATGAATAGGAATCCAGATCACATTTCCTTCTAACTTACGTCTAAAGAAATCATGGCTTGTTGAAGGTATTGCAGTTTTATATTTTAAGGATGATGGATTTAAAGTTATACTTCCTCAAACAAGGACGGAAGTGTATGAGATGCTAACCAACAACGTTTCAGGTAAATCATGTGTTATTTCTAGTACAGATTTGAGAGAATTAATCTTTGCATTTTCCAAGTTTCCTTTGTGTTGCTCTGATATCCCTTTGAGTGTAGTTTCTAGATGTGCCTTTCACCCACACCAGAGTCCTGCCAGTTAATTAATAAAAAATAATAATAATAATAATGAGTACAATTAGCACATTGGCTCTGAGTAATGGTCCCAAGAAAGACAGACCTGTGTTTGAATCCTCAGTCCCTTTCTTTCAAGTTATATGGCTACAGGAAAATTACTTAAACTCTCCAACTGCCCATTCCCAAATCCATAAAACTGAGGAAAAAAGTTATTGATAATTAGACAAAATGATCCATGTATTGCTCTTAATACTTGGCTTATAATACTCAGTAAATATTAAAGAAACTAAAGATAGGGTATGACATATAACCTGTTTCCAAACTAAATTGATGATTTGCTGAATGATTGTTAGCATTTAACTCTTTGTAAATAATGATATGGCAAGCCACCCTGTTAATTAATTTTCATGTACATTTTATACAACCTATGTAAATATGTATATACATTAAATTTTATGTACAATGTAAGTATATGGCTTTATATATGTGTGTATTTTCATTGGGGGATATATCAGAACAGGGCATAGCTCTAAATTATAAATTCTATTGAAAATTTTTTGGCCTAGGTGAACATAGATGCTTAGTTATAGTTCAAGCTAAAATTAATAGAACTATCTTCCATTAAATAGAAACTCAGAACCTTGAATGCTCATTCATTTTGTAACTGAATAGTTTAAAAACAATTCTGAGATGAGTCTTGATCTTTTTGTTGATGTCCTTTCAGTTTCTTCTCCTAACATCCCACCTCTGTTATTATAGTCTGTTGTGGATCTGTATTCACCAGCCAATAGAATATTCCAAATTAAGGCATTTGACATAATTCATCTTTAGTTTAAAAAAAAAATTGTGGTAATATGTATATAACATAAAATTTACCAACCTAGCCATTTTTAAGTTACAGTTCAGTAGTATTAAGTACATTCGCATTGTACAACCATCACCACACCACCATCCATCCCCAAAGCTCTTCTCACAAAACTGAAACTCTCTAACCATTATACAATGACTCCCCATTCATTCCTTTCCTCAGTCCCATACAAAAACCATTCTACTTTCTGTCTTTATGAATTTGATGATACCAGGTACCTCATATAATTGGATTTATCCAGTCTTTGCCTTTTTGTGACTGACTTATTTCAATCAGTATAATATCCTCAAAGTTCATCTATGTTGCACCATTTGTCAGAATGTCCTTTTTAAATTTTTTTTTATTTAAATTCAATTTAGTTAGCATATACTATATTATTAGTTTCAGAGATAGAATTTAGTGATTCCTCAGTTGCATATAATACCCAGTTCTCACTACATCAAGTGCCCTCCTTAATGCCCATCACCCAATTACTCCATCCCCCCCTCACCTCCCTTCCAGCAACCCTCAGTTTGTTTCCTTGAGTTAAGAGTCTCTTTTGGTTTGCCTCCCTCTCTGTTTTTGTCTTATTTTATTTTTCCTTCCCTTCCCCTATGTTCATCTGTTTTCTTTCTTAAATTCCATATATAAGTGTAGTCATATGGTATTTGTCTTTCTCTGACTGACTTATTTCACTTAGTATAATACCCTCTAGGTCCATTCACATCATTGCAAATGGCAAAAGTTCTTTCTTTTTGATGGCTGAGTAATATTCCTGTGTGTGTGTGTGTGTGTGTGTGTGTGTGTGTGTGTGTGTGTGTTTATAGAAGAGGTGAATCACCTTTTCTTTATCCATTCATCTGTCGATGGACATCTGGGCTTTTTCCATATTTTGGCTATTGTGGACATTGCTGCTAGAAACAGAATTCCATTTATGTAAGGATGCCCAGAATGCCCTTTCTTTTTAAGGCTGAATAGTATCCCATCATATGCATAGATCACATTTTGTTTATCCATTCATCTGTCAATGAAAGCTTGGGTTTCTTCCACATTTTGGCTATTGTGGGTAATGCTATTATAAACATTGGCATACAAATATCTTTTTGAGACCCTGTTTTCAGTTCATTTGGGTATATGCTGAGAAGAGGAATTGCTGGATCATATGGTAATTCTCTTTGAAATTTTTTCAAAGAACTGTCATACTGCTTTCCATAGCAGTTGCACCATTGTACCTTCTGAACAACAGTCCACAAGGGTTCCAATTTGCCCACATACTCACCAACAGTTTTTTTTTTCTTTTTAAATAATAGTAATTTTAATTGATGTGATATTTCATAGTGTTTTTCATGTTCATTTCCTTAATGACTGGTGATGTTGAACATTTTCTCCATGTGCTATTGGCCAACTGTACATCTTCTTTGGATAAATATATACTTAAATACTTTGCCCATTTAAGAATTGAGTTGTTTTTATATTTTAAGTTCTAGAACTTCTTTATATATTCTGGATATTTACCACTTAACAGATGTATGATTTGCCAGTATTTTCTCTCATTTTATGGGTTTCCATTTCTTCTATTGATTTTTGTCCTTTGATGCACAGAAGTTTTTAATTTTTATGTAGTCCAACTTATTTATATTTTTCCTTTTCTTGGCTCTGCTTTTGGTGTCACCTCTAAGAATTCACTGCCAAAGGCAACATCATGAAGCTTTTCTCATATGTTTCTTCTAAGAGTTTTTATAGTTTAAACTCTTACATTTAATTTTTTAATCCATTTTAAGTTAAATTTTATATATGGTGTAAGGTAAGGGTCCAACTTCATTCTTTTTTATGTGTATATACAACTTACACAACACCATCTGCTTAAAGACTGCTCTTTCCTCATTGAATAGTGTTTGCACCCTTGTTAAAAATAATTTGACCACAAATGTGAGAGTTTAATCTCTGGACTTTGTATTTTATTCCATTGGTCTGTATGTCTGTCTTTATGCCAGTACACACTGTTTTGATTACTGTAGTTTTGTAACAAGTTTTGAAATCAGAAAACGTGAAACTTTCAACTTTTTTTTTAAGATTATTTTGGCTACTGAGGAACTTTTGAAATTGTATATGAATTTTAGTATGACTTTTTCTATTTCTGCAAAAATACCATTGGAATTTTGATAGGGATTGCAATGAGTTTGCATGTTATTGCCAAGAAGTAATTCTTGAGCTCACTATCATTCCGTAGTCACTAATATCCCCCCTGAGAGAAATAAAATACAAATATTCAGCAACAATTTCTCAAATAATTTGTCAATGATCCAATCGTTTCTATATTCTAATAAATATTTCTTGGTTCAGATTAGCAGAGAGCAAATTTATAGACTGCTTTATATTACCTTCTCTCTTTTCATTTCTCATTTCCCCAACCCCAAACCACATCCTGCATCATCACTTTCATACAGAGGTGTTTTTACTCAAATATCAATTGATACAAGGTTAGCTTATGTAACATTAGCTAGAGAGCCATTCTCTAAAGTAACTGGTTCTATTTTTTACCTAAACCAAGGAAATATCAACTAAATCTCTCAGCACTGTTTTCTTTTTTTTATGTTTTTATTTAAATTCTAGTTAGTTAACATACAGTGTAATATTAGTTTCAAGTGTATAATATAGTGATTTAGCACTTCCATACAACCACTTTTTTGAGTTAAATAAATCTTCATATACAACTGTATTCTTTTTATGAACTTTTGTATTTGAGTGTATTATTCGTTTAACTTCTAAAACACTACTGTAGTTGTATATTATACACAAATGCATTCTTTGGAGTAATTTGGCATATAGGACATTCATCAAGGTTTATTCTAATAGATTAACTTTAATACTGAACACCAATGGCACATAAAAAAAAGTGCAAAGCTACTCTTTTGAATTTTACAAGATTTTTGTGTCCTTTAGTCTTTGAGTTACTTGTTCTTTGTTGCCAGATGCCCTGTATCTTAAAAAAAATTATCTATGTATTTTGTCTGCATTTTTAGTTGTTTCAAGTGGGAAGGTAAATCCAATCTTTGTTACTCTCTGTTGCATGGCTCCTTTGCTCCTTTTACACTTGTTTAGTTTCTATTATCTATATTTAATACATTTCATTTTTTATTGCCTTTTTTTTTATATAACTCTTTAGAAGGTCTAAGAATCATAGTAAGGGCAGATAAATACTGTTTATTTTCATAATATCAGAGTATAGTGCACTGAGTTAATTTGATTAAATAAGAAGCAGTAAACCTACAGCAATAATTTGGCAATTATATACAAGACAATAGAGGGAGTAAAGTATGTTATTATTTTAAAATCAATAAATGTATTCAGAACTCAAAACTAAGGAATTCATTTTTTAATGAATATGGGAAAAGAGTCATACATCACATAGTATAATATACTTTTTAAAAAGTTTAATTTAGTTTAATTTTATAAAAATGTAGATATGTTACTCAGAAAAAAGTCACTTACTGAGAATATATAAAATGTGTTTAGTATATCATTTAACATTGGGTCACTGTGATCCCAAATATTCCTGAAGGACAGTTTACTAACTTGTGTAATCTACTTTAAGAAATTCATGGAAGTTGACTTCTCAGGGTCAAGATACAATACTACTGGTGTTATGCCACATGAAGAAATGTCTTTTTCTTTTCCATACTGGATTTTGGTTATTATTTGCAAAAATTAGGGTACTTTAAGAATTGTATGGGGTCATCTCTAAGACATTCTTATTCATTTCCTGTTTTTATTTTTCCAGAAAGAGCTAGAAAAAATAATGATACATAGATACATAACTTAAAAGATATATACACACACAACAGATATTTTACCAAATATCCCTAGAGTGACAAGAGACATCTCTGCTAATTTACAATAATAATATGCCATCATAATCTTACATTTTCAAACACTTAAATATTATACAAGTTAAAGAAGCCTGCTTCCACTTTTTTAAAAAAGTGAATTATCTGTTTGTTCTGAAGGTCTTGTTAATGATATAGCACTTCAGCTTCTAACCAGTGGATTGTTCTGTATACTGGTTGAAAGCCCTTTGAACTGACAATCCTTTGTGCACTCAAATTCTGAATACTGAAACCAGTGGTAATACCCATGCTTAACTACATGGAGAACAAAGGGCAGATTATAACAAGATTTCCTTTGTATAATAATTGAAAAGTAGAGGAAAAAATAGTGTATTGATAAGAGATTTAGGGCATGTTTTATACTTTCATCTGTCACAAAGCAAATCTATTAAGGAGTATTATGATATATTTGTGCAAACAAAATGGTTTTGTAATTATATACAGCTTGTCTTATTTTTAGATAACAATAAGTATAGAAAATAGTTTCTTAATTGTAGTAGAAGAGGCACTGATGAGTTAAATATCTTATATAAGTAATAAAAAATGGTATATATTTGCAAACCTTGAATTTCTAGATGGCTGTGTGTCTATCAGCTATATGTGTGTGTGTGTGTGTATATATATACACATACACATATATATATAGTTTATTTTCTAAAGACATGATATCAAATTTATGTTTCCAAGTTATATTATTGCTGCATGTTGCACAATTTAAATTGTCATGAACAACAACCAGTTTTTGGGTAACTGAAATAGATCTTACTACACATTATATTTTTTATACAATATAAATAAAATATATTTACATTCACAGAGGGTGTTAATATATGTTTAATCATTTTGTTATACTATGCTCTTAAATCACAAAATGATGGGTCATCACTGTGCTGTGTATGTTGCCATATATATTTAAAACTGTACCAATGCTAAATCTAGCACATAAGGGAGAAATTCAACTCCTAGGTAGTGTCAGAACTAGGAAATACGTGTTCCTGAACAGTGACCATCTGTCAAATGGAAACTATACTAAAGTAGTGTGTTGTACCCACATGATATGATCTCATTTACTGAAATTGAACTGGGAACACTGCATGCATTTCATATAAGGAAGGGTTTCAATTTGACCATGGAGAGACATATAAAAGAAAAAAAAACTCTTCTTGCAGATACATTGCTTGTATCGTCCTCATTACCCTACCAAGATGTTTAATGAAAAATTTTTTAAGAAGTAGAGAGATACAGGGAATCATAAAAATGAGTCTTCATGCATACAAACATGTTTATTTAATTTATTTATAGGTCCTATTGAAATATTTTATATGTGATAAGCTGGAAGAAGCACCTAATAGGCTCACTATCACACACACACAGTAAATTCAAGAATGTAAGAAATTCTTTGAAACCAATAGGACCATATCTAGTTTCCTCTCATTCTAATGGTACAATTTATAGGCTGATTTTTACCACTTCAGTTTTATCTTTAGACTCTATCAGCTAAATGATTTAGATGAATTCTGTGCCTTCTGTATGCCAAATCTATTTTGGTCCCTCTGCTATTTAACATTGGCATCCTGCAGAGAAAGTATTTGAAGTCTTGATGCTTTTTCCATTTGTATACATAAAACATAACTTGTTTTGTTTCTTCTTTACCCAAATATAGAGATGGTTAAATAATTTCTTTTCTAAAATAAAGTTACAGAAATGAAGTTATCAAAATCTGTTATAAGCCAGGCCAACCAGAAGCAAATTAAAAATAAACTATTTGATATAGCACCTATCTTATACAGTAGTTTTCATGCATGGTATGTCTGTTTAATATAACAACCCCAATGTTTTGCCTTATATATTAGTTCTTATTTAGAATTCATGACTGTTGTTTTATTGCCAGAGGTTACACTGTCAAAGGATGAAATATTATTTGATTGCATTCCTTTGGCACTATGTTTTGATGCCTATACATACAAATCCTACACATTATTTGGTACTTCTGGTTGGATCACTGACATTTCCTTCAATTCTACCTTCATGAGACTTTGGGGTGTCTCCAGTTCATTCAGAATATTAATTTTACTACCTTTCTTAATCCTCATCCTAAAACATAGTTCCTCCCTCAGGTAAAATTTAAAATTCCTTATTACACATCCCATCAACACATCTGCCTGGTGTCCAGTATCATGTCTGGTATAATGTAGGTGGCTAATGAATGTGGTGTTGAATTTAAAAAGTTACAAATTATGGGCACTTGGGTGGCTCAGTCAGTTGGTTAAGTGTCTGACTCTTGATTTTGACTCAAGTCATGATCTCGGGGTCATGGGATTGAGCCCTGCATGGGGTTCTGTGCTCAGCAGGGAATCTGCTTGGGCTTCTCTCTCTCCATTGCTCCTCCCCTCTGTTCTGTCTCTGTCTCTAAAATATATAAATAAATCTTTAAAATATAAAAATTAAATAAATAAAAAGTCACAAATGAGTGTTAACTCATTAGGTAAAACTGATTTTTTTACTTGTCTTCCATTAACTGATGTAGAAATATTTCTTAGGCCTCCTGATGATATCTCAGTTCCACTTGCCTCTTGCTTTAGCTTGAATGGAGTACCGACTGCTCTCACCTGCACCCCTGACTCCCTCATACAACTCTCGCCTGCAGGCTGGGAGCTGCACTGGTAAAGATAGCCACGGGGCTCTGTATCCTTAACCACAGAAGGGCATCACACACGTGCAGCCCAAACATGCGCAGCCCTGAAAGAGCAGGAAGGTTAAGACCCTAACAGCTGGACTTTGTCCAATGTGCTTTCAGAAGCTAGTGGATAAATTCTTCCCTGTTTCAAGCCCTTACAGAGGAATTTATGTGGTTCCTTAGGAGCACGGTCCCATGGATCAGATGATCAGTCACCTTAGTGGCAGAGGACTGCTTGTTAATGTGTCTTTTCATGAACTGTCTCTTCTTTCTTGCTTTGTTGTTCTTATCCTTCAATCATGAGACTGCATTATCTAACCTCTATGTCTATGGCTCTGCTTTTTGGGGAACACAGGCCAAGTGAGCCCATCTCAAACCAACCCATGATTTTTTGTGTGTGTTCCTTACCTTTTTGGGTTTCACCATTATTATAGAGACTCATTTAGATATCAGATATATCCCTTATAATATCAAAATGGTAGTTAATTAATTCATTTATTGAATGAAACTCTTATATGCCCTTCACTTTACTAAGTCATAGAATGCCCAAGATGAAAACACATGTCTCAGTCTTAAAGTTTACAGATGAGGGAGATGGAAAAATATATAGATAAAACAATTACAGTGCCTTTCTGAACAACATAAACTGAGAAGAATGACTGAGATATTCAAAATCCCACAACTATCAAAAAGAAAAGCAAAGATTGGGGCACCTGGTGTTTCAATCAGTTGAGCATGGGACTCTTGATCTCAGCTCCAGTCTTGATCTCGGAGTTACAGGTTTGGGCCCCACATTGGGCACCATGCTGGGTGTGGAGCCTACTTAAAAAAAAAAAAGAAAAGAAAAGAAAATGAAGGAAGGAAAACAAAGATTAAATTCAAATAAAAGAACATGTACGTTAATTTTTTTTATCAGATTAATGTTCCTGGTTTTTCTACCCTTGTACTCAGTATCTATTTGTGTAAGGGTTTCCGGCCACAGGACAGTAGGAGAAAAACCTGAGCATTTGTGGCTGATTCTGTATTTGAACTATCTGCTGTCAGATAGAATATTTATGTCATAAGCATAGAACGGCAAAATGATTTTCTGGGTAGCAGAGGCCATGGTTTCCACTGAGGCCTGTGATGGTTGTGTACATGGAATTAATTAGCCAGTTCTTCATTCCTCCCTTCAACTACACCCTCTGCCATGTGACTTTGCAGTTCTTTTCACCAATGAGATAAAGTGCATTTCCTAGCCTTTGGATTGTGAATTCAGCCAAGTGCTGTGCTTTGACAAAAGGGATGTTGGCAGATGTGATCTATGGATAGTCTTTAAAAAGCATTTATTTCTACTCTCATTCTTTTTTTTGTCCTCTGTCACCATTATGAACACAGTAATGAGTCAGTATACTCTAAGATGAGAAACAGGTGGCCCAGTAGCCTCTGCTATCCCAGTTGACTATCTACTAAAATCCAGAAATGTGAGTCCAGTTAAAACCAGAAGAGTCACCCAGCCTAAATGCTGGCCCAAGTCTCATGAGATAAAAAAAAAAAAAAGTGCTCATTGGTTTACAAAATTAATTATTGGGGTGATTTGTTTTGCACCATTATTGTGGCAGCACTTACCTGATGTAGAAATTGGTTTCAGTAGTGGAGTGATGACATAACAGACTCCTAAAATATGTGGCATTGATTTTGGGACTGAATGGCAGCACAAAATAGTTGTTAGTAGAGACTGAAAAAATGACAAGGAAACTTCTAAAGTGGTCTGAAAAATGGCCAACTGCGTTATATCTTTGTAATCATTTAGTAAAAATACTACTTCAGGTAACTTAACTTTATTTCATTTGTTCTTTGGGTGTTGAGCTTGATAAGTTCTTTATAGATTTTGGATACTAGCCCTTTATCTGATATGTCATTTGCAAATATCTTCTCCCATTCTGTCGGCTGTCTTTTGGTTTTGTTGACTGTTTCTTTTGCTGGGCAAAAGCTTTTTATCTTGATGAAGTCCCAATAGTTCATTTTTGCCCTTGCTTCCCTTGCCTTTGGCAATGTTTCTAGAAAGAAATTGCTGCAGCTGAGGTCAAAGAGGTTGCTGCCTGTGTTCTCCTTTAGGATTTTGATGGACTCCTGTCTCACATTGAGGTCTTTCAACCATTTTGAGTCTATTTTTGTGTGTGGTGTAAGGAAATGGTCCAGTTTCATTCTTCTGCATGTGGCTGTCCAATTTTCCCAACACCATTTGTTGAAGAGACTATCTTTTTTCCTTTGGACATTCTTTCCTGCTTTGTCGAAGATTAGTTGACCATATAGTTGAGGGTCCATTTCTGGGCTCTCTGTTCTGTTCCATTGATGTATGTGTCTGTTTTTGTGCCAGTACCATACTGTCTTGATGATGACAGCTTTGTAGTAGAGCTGGAAGTCCGGAATTGTGATGCCACCAAGTTTGCTTTTCTTTTTCAACATTCCTCTGGCTATTCGGGTTTCTTTTCTGGTTCCATACAAATTTTAGGATTATTTGTTCCATTTCTTTGAAAAAAGTTGATGGTATTTTGATGGGGATTGCATTGAATGTGTAGATTGCTCTAGGTAGCATTGACATCTTCACAATATTTGTTCTTCCAACCATGAGCATGGAACATTTTTCCATTTCTTTGTGTCTTCCTCAATTTCTTTCATGAGTATTTTACAGTTTTCTGAGTACAGATCCTTTGCCTCTTTGGTTAGGTTTATTCCTAGGTATCTTAGGGTTTTGGGTGCAATTGTAAATGGGATCAACTCCTTAATTTCTCTTTCTTCTGTCTTGTTGTTGGTGTATAGGAATGCCACTGATTTCTGTGCATTGATTTTATATCCTGCCACTTTACTGAATTCCTGTATGAGTTCTAGCAGTTTTGGGATGGAGTCTTTTGGGTTTTCCACATAAAGTATCATATCATCTGCAAAGAGTGAGAGTTTGACTTCTTCTTTGCTGATTCGGATGCCTTTTATTTCTTTTGTTGTTTAATTGCTGAGGCTAGGACTTTTAATACTATGTTGAATAGCAGTGGGGATAGTGGACATCCCTGCCGTGTTCCTGACCTTAGTGGAAAGGCTCTCAGTTTTTCCTCATTGAGAATGATATTCACTGTGGGTTTTTTGTAGATTGCTTTTATGATACTGAGGTATGTACCCTCTATCCCTACACTGTGAAGAGTTTTAATCAAGAAAGGATGCTGTGCTTTGTCAAATGCTTTTTCTGCATCTATTGAGAGGATCACATGGTTCTTGTTCTTTTTTTTATTAATGTATATCACATTGATTGATGTGTGGATGTTGAACCAACCTGGCAGCCCAGGAATAAAGCCCACTTGGTTGTGGTGAATAATCCTTTTAATGTACTGTTGGATCCTATTGGCTAGTATTTGGTGAGAATTTTTGCATCCGTGTTCATCAGGGATATTGGTCTGTAATTCTCCTTTTTGATGGGGTCTTTGTCTGGTTTGGGGATCAAGGTAATGCTGGCTTCATAAAAAGGGTTTAGAAGTTTTCCTTCCATTTCTATTTTTTGGAACAGTTTCAGAAGAATAGGTATTAATTCCTCTTTAAATGTTTGGTAGAATTCCCTTGGGAAGCCATCTGGCATTGGGCTCTTGTTTGTTGGGAGATTTTTGATTACTGCTTCAATTTCCTTGCTGGTTATGGGTCTGTTCAGGTTTTCTATTTCTCCCTGGTTCAGTTTTGGTAGTTTATACATCTCTAGGAATGCATCCATTTCTTCCAGATTATCTAATTTGCTGGCATATAGTTGCTCATAATATGTTCTTATAATTGTTTGTATTTCTTTGGTGTTGGTTGTGATCTCTCCTCTTTCATTCATGATTTTATTTATTTGGGTCCTTTCTCTTTTCTTTTTGATAAGTCTGGCCAGGGTTTTATCAATCTTATTACTTCTTTAAACGAACCAGCTTCTAGTGTCATTGATATTTTCTACTGTTCTTTTGGTTTCTATTTCATTACTTTCTGCTCTGATCTTTATTATTTCTCTCTGCTGGGTTTAGGCTTTATTTGCTGTTCTTTCTCCAGCTCCTTTAGGTGTAGGGTTAGGTTGTATATTTGAGACCTTTCTTGTTTCTTGAGAAAGGCTTGTATTGCTATATACTTTCCTCTTAGGACTGCCTTTGCTTCATCCCAAAGATTTTAGACAGTTGTGTTTTCATTTTCATTTTTTTCCATGATTTTTTTTTAATTCTTTAATTTCCTGGTTGACCCATTCATTCTTTAGTGGGATGCTCTTTAGCGTCCATGTATTTGAGTTCTTTCCAACTCTCCTCTTGTGATTGAGTTCTAGTTTCAAAACATTGTGGCCTGAAAATATGCAGGGAATGATCCCAATCTTTTGGTACCGGTTGAGACCTGATTTGTGACCCAGGATGTGATCTATTCTGGAGAATGTTCCATGGGCACTAGAGATGAATGTGTATTCTTTTGCTTTGTTATGGAATGTTCTGAATATATCTGTGAAGTCCATCTGGTCCAGTGTGTCATTTAAAGCTTTAATTCCTTGTTGGTCTTTTGCTTAGATGATCTGTCCATTGCAATGAGGAGGATGTTAAAGTCTCCTGCTATTATTATATTATTGTCAATGTGTTTCTTTGATTTTGTTATTAATTGGCTTATATAATTGGCTGCTCCCATGTTAGGGGCATAGATATTTAGAATTGTTAGATCTTCTTGTTGGATGACCCTTTAAGTATGATGTAGTGTCCTTCCTCCTCTCTTATTATAGTCTTTGGTTTAAAATCTAATTTGTCTGATATAAGGATTACCACCCCAGCTTTCTTTTGGTGTCCATTAGCATGGTAAATGGTTTTCCACCCCCTCACTCTCAATCTGGAGGTGTCTTTGGGTCTAAAATGAGTCTCTTGCAAGCAGCATATCAATGGGTCTTATTTTTTTATCCAGTCTGATACCCTGTGTCTTTTGACTGGGGCATTTAGCCCATTTACATTCAGGGTAACTTTGAAAGATATGAATTTAGTGCTATTGTATTGTCTGTACGGTGACTGTTACTCTATATTATCTGTGTTCCTTTCTGGTCTATATTACTTTTAGGCTCTTTATTTGCTTAGAGGACCCCTTTCAATATTTCTTGTAGGGCTGGTTTGGTGTTCGCAAATTCCTTTAGTTTTTGTTTGTCCTGGAAGCTTTTTATCTCTCCTTCTATTTTCAATGACAGCCTAGCTGGATATAGTATTCTTGGCTGCATATTTTTCTCGTTTAATGCTCTGAATATATCACTCCAGTCCTTTCTGTCCTGCCAGGTCTCTGTGGATAGGTCTGCTGCCAATGTAATGTTTCTACCTTTGTATGTTTCTACCTCTTGTCCCGAGCTTCTTTCAGGATTATCTCTTTGTCTCTGAGACTCCTAAGTTTTACTGTTAGATGTCAGTGTGTTGACCTAATTTTATTGATTTTGAGGGGGGTTCTCTGTGCCTCCTGGATTTTGATGCCTGTTTCCTTCCTCAAATTAGGGAAGTTCTCTGCTATAATTTGCTCCAATATACCTTCTGCCCCTCTCTCTCTTTCTTCTTATTCTGGGATCCCAATTTCTAATATTGTTTTGTCTGTTGGTATCACTTATCTCTTGAATTCTCCCCTCGTGATCCAGTAGTTGTTTACTTCTCTTTTTCTCAGCTTCTTTGTTCTCCTTCATTTAGTCTTCTATATCACTAATTCTCTCTTCTGCCTCATTTATCCTAGCAGTTAGAGCCTCCATTTTTGATTGCACCTCATTAATAGCCTTTTTATTTCAACTTGGTTAGATTTTAGTCCTTTTATTTCTCCAGAAAGGGATTCTCTAGTATCTTCTATGCTTTTTTCAAGCCCAGCTAGTATCTTTATAATCGTCATTCTGAACTCTACTTCTGACA
The DNA here is from genome assembly GCF_004348235.1 of Phoca vitulina. Lineage (NCBI taxonomy): Eukaryota > Metazoa > Chordata > Mammalia > Carnivora > Phocidae > Phoca > Phoca vitulina. Next base: position 47,847,546 of record NW_022589706.1, read on the forward strand.
TCTTACTAATGTCCATATTGCTTAGGTCCCTGGCAGTCGGTACTGCCTCTTGTTCTTTATTTTTGAGGTGAGTTTTTCTGTTTTGTCATTTTGTCCAGAGAAGAATAGATGAATGAGAGAACAAATGCTAAAAGGGTAACAATGACCCCAGAAAAATATACACTAAACAAATCAGAAGAGACTGGAATCTGAGGGGAACAGAAAGAAAAAAAAAAAGAATATGATCAGCCTGGTGAATAGAACAGAGCCACACATTAGATTTTGGGTGTATTTTGGTCTGTTAGAAGAAACTGCCTCCCAAAATTTTAAAGAAAGGAAAACTTATATATATACAAAAATAAGGGTAAATATGGTGAAGGGATGGAATATGACTGTAAATATGAAAATTTAAAAAGATTTTAAAAAAGGAATTGATAAGATAAGAAATTGGTTGAAAAAAGAATGAAAAAAAAAGATGAGAATGTGATCAGGCGGGAGACTAGAACAAAGCCATACACTAGATTTAGGGTATATTTTGGTCTGTTAGAAGAAACTCTATCCCAAAATTTTAAAGAAAGAAAAATTTTTATATATATATATATATATATATATATATATATATATATATATATATAATATATATTATTGTATATTATAACATATATTTTATAAATATATGTTATAAATATATATTATATATATAATATATATATACATAAATATATATAACTTTTATATATATATAATATATATTAACTTTTATATATATATATAATAAGGTTAAATACAATGATGGGATAGATTATGACTGTAAAAATGAAAATTAAAATTATTTTTAAAAAGGAATTGTTAAGATAAGATGTTGGTCTTGGCTGGATATAATCTGCTTGGGTTTGCTCTCAGCAGATTTTGTTCCCTGAAAGCTTTCCCTATGCTTTGGAGGATGAGACTGAAAATGGCGGCCTCCCCATCTCTGGCCCCAGAGGAGACGAGAACTTGGAGCCCCACTCCTCAGTGAGCCTTCAGATAAAAGCAGTCAATCACTCCTGTCTCCCTGGTCTCCAGCCGTACTCTGTGCTCACCCGGCCGTGACCGAGCATTTCTATCTCTGGCACACGACCCCGTTTGAAATCTCCAAACCTAGCAGATTCCTATGGCAGGCTCTCGTGCCACTCCTCCCGGGGGAGGAAGGGAAGTCTCCCCGATCTGCCACTTGTTGGGTCCCTGCTTGAAGAGTAATGGCTCAACTGTGCCGTGGATCACGGTTTATGGCAACCCCGAGCTGCGAGCCTGCTCCTCAGCTCTGTCTTTACAGCCAGCTTCCCTGCTCCGATACCTGGGAACTCTGCTGCACTCAGGCACCCCCAGTCTTTTTGTGACCCTGAGGGTCCTGAGACCACGCTGTCCCAGCGAGGGTCCCCCCCCACTTAGCCACTGGTAGGATGTCCCTCAGCGGGCGGACTTCTAAAAGTTCCAACTTTGTGCTCCCGCTGCTCTATCACTTGCCATAGCTGGCTAATGGAGGCTCCCTCTCCCTCGGTCTATCTTCCCAAATATCACCTCGGATTTACTTCTCCGCACGTCGTACCTTCCAGAAAGTGTTTGCTTTTCTGTTCATAGAATTGCTGGTATTCTTTTCTTTGATCCCCTATTGAGTTTGTAGGTGTTCAGAATGGTTTGATAACTATCTAACTGAATTCCTGAGGCCAGATGAAATTTAGGTCTCCTACTCCTCTGCCATCTTGCCTCCCCACTCTCAACTGGACATTTTAGAATTAAAATTATGATAATACAAAGATATCAGGACTTGCTAGGTTGGAAAATAAAGCTATTTCTCCTATCTAATGAGCCAAAGATTCTAAAAGTAACACATATTATCAGGATAAAGATCAAATCAATAGTGTGGTTATGAGATCTTTAGCTCTCTCAAAGAATTAAGGTGTTACCCAGTAGAGAGTTTTAGCTCAACAAATGTGCTTTTAGGGAACTCCAACTCATTAGCCTTAAAAAGTCTGAATTATGGGGTAGCCTGCTGGTGAGAGGCATTTATCAAAAACTATTATTTGTATGACTTTAGGAACATGGGTAAAATATAATCAGATACATAGAAAGCCCATAAATATTTTAGGGGAGTTGTATTTATAAAATCACTGCCAGCAGAGGACTGAATTTGTTCAAAGTATAAAATTACCACTGAGCCCTCAGCTTTCTATGGGAAACTAGAATTGGAAAGTTACATTAGATAATTTACTTGTTCCCTGGATGCTCCACTTACATATACTGGAATAAGGAGAAACTTATCCAGTTTTGTTTGTTCAAAATCTGGGTATGTAGCCTCTCCTTGGACTCAGTGATTGAGTAAACTGTACCTTGGACTCAGTGACTATTTGTGTAAGGTTTGTTGGTAATCTCAATAAAGCACAAAACAGTTAAGGCTAGTATTCCCATAATCAAGGAACAGATAAGTGCAATGACTTATATCAGAATTAGCACTTTTTTCAGTTAAGAGTCAGAAAGGAGATATTTTAGGCTTTGGGAGGCATAAGGTCTCTATCACCACTACTCAGCTCTGCCATTGAAGCTAAACTTGTTATGGACAATAAGTAAATGAATGAACATGCTATGTTCCCATAACTTTATTTATTGGCTTATGAACTACTGCAATATTTACCGAATACAAATTTATCCCAAAATACAGAAATTGAGAATAAGACAGATTTGCCCCATAATAACATTCTGTTGCTTTTGCAATGAGTGTTCATATAATTTGAATCAAGGTATGTATATGGAACTCTGAGAACCCTAACATTTGAATATTTGTAGCATTCCTCTGTAAATCTTTAAGCTGATGTAGATTGATATTTATAACTCATTACTCATGTTATAAGACCTATGAGGATTTCGCCTAGCGTGGTTATTGAATACTAAGAAATTATAGTGTACCTAAATGCACTTTTATAAATATTTTTACATTTTACTTTGGAGATTTCTATTTCCCTAAAAGGAATGTGTCCCCAAATGTGTGTGTGTGTGTGTATATACACATATACATACATACACATATATATAGATACCACAAGGGTAAATTATGGGAATTGAAATCTCAAAGTGTATGTTACTGAACATACTGAGATAGAAAATCCTTTGTTCGTCTTGAGAAGTAATATATATGGGATTAGAGAAAGCTAACCAATTTCCAAGTTGGTACTAATTTTAATTCTTCCAAGTGTAATTTACTGTTTCAAGTAGGAAAAGAAATCATCTGTCAAATATTTCTCATTGTAGTATCAATAATATTGTAATTAAAGAAGTCAACATAGATATGATGTGTATACTGATGACTGACTCGTTTTTTAGTATGAACATGAATTTCATTTTTACAGGGTTTTCATTTTAAGGAAAGTTGGAGAAAAGATGAAAAATGGGTTATAAGTAGGATGCTATTTTAGACTAAAATTTTTCTTTGTGTTTTCATTACATTATTTCTAAAATTTGAAAAATAATTATTTTTTTAATTTTTATTTATATTTATTTATTTTTATTTATATTAAATTAGCCAAGGTATAGGACATCATTAATTTTTGATATAATGTTCAGTGATTCATCAGTTCAGTATAAAATAATTTTTTATCCATATATTTTAAAAAAATATTTAAAATCTTCCTACTCTTCATTTGGGCAAAAATTAGAAAAAAAATACTGAAGATTTCTCAACAACCATCAATCAATTATTTTGATTCTAGTCTGGATTAGAAAAAGAGAGTTAGATATTCAGAGACACCATATATGATCAGTGGACAATTTCCCCCTTTTTTAGTTTCCTCCTATACATATTGATTAGCCTAGCATTCAATCATATAATTTAATATTACTTGAGAATCTACTATGTACTATATACTGTGGTAGTGACAAGGTAAGACTCCTTAAATTTATAGATATTATAATCACCTGAGATAAATTTTAAACAAATAAATTTGAAAGTACATGGCATGAGGGAAAACACCATATATAATGAAAACTTTAGATGGAAACCCAATTTTTTTTTATGGCCAGTAAAGGAAGGTTCTTCTATAAGTAAGTTAATTTTCTACCTAGATCTGAAGAATGAGCAGGAATTAAGCAGTTGAAAGGTTATGCAAACAGCATTTCAAGCACAAAGAACATAATGCAAAAGACCTATGGGAAATATATTTTGGTATACTTTAGGTATTAAAAAGTCAGTGTGTGGCCAAAGCTTGATAATACAGATCAATAACATTAGAAATTTAGGCTAGGAAGTTAAATAACAGTTAATTAAAATGGGCCTTGTCATGTTTTAAGAATTTTAGTTTTCAATTAGTGAACATGGGCATCCATCAGAGGGTTTAATCAGTAAAGGAGTATGATCAGCTGTTAGTATTGAATAATATACATTGTCTGGGTATACCACAGATTATTTATCCATTCACCTACTGAAAGACATCTTGGTTGCTTCCAAATTTTGGTAATTTATAAATAAATTTGTTATAAATATCCATGTGCAGGTTTTTGTGTAGACATATATTTTCTATTCCTTTGGGTAAATATCAAGGAGCATGATAGCTGGATCCTTTGGTAAGCTTTTATTTAGTTTGCTAAGAAACTGGCAGACTGTCTTCTATAGTGGCTATATCATTTTGGATTCTGTCTAGCGATGAATGAGAATTCCTGCTGCTCTGCATCCTTGCCAGCATTTGGTGTTGTCAGTGTTCCAGATTTTGTCCTTTCTAGTAGGTGCATAGTGGTATCTCATTGATGTTTTAATTTTCATTTCCCCGATGACATATGATGTAGAGTTCCTTTTCATATGCTTATTTGCCATTTGTGTATCTTCTTTGGTGAGGTGTCTGTTAAAGTCTTTGGCCCCTTTTTCAGTGAAGTTGTTTGCTTTCTTATTGTAGAGTTTTAAGATTTCTTTGTACACAGTTGTTTTCTCATTTTAAAACTTTGTGCTGTTATTTTTTGTTTTTGTTTTATAAAATATACCAGAAGTAAATATTAAGAGATTGTTATTTCCCAGGGGGAAATAAAGTGATGTCACATCCTCTGTTAGTGCTAAAGCAAGTGAGAGAATTATGCATATTTGAGAAATGTGGAAATGATACAACTGACCAGAATTTGTGGTTTGAGTGAGGAATAGATGGTGAAGAACAGGAAGATTGTTCATATAATTAGCCACAGCCTAATCCTATTTACTGAAAAAGGAGACTTTTCAATTCATGATAAAAATGCAGAAGTCATTTCCTATCTCTTAGGCATAAAACAAAGTGCCCTCACTATCTGGAGTTTTCCTTTTACATATGGATGTCGAACTTCCATTTAACAGAGAATATGGTACTGTATCTGTGGGTTTGTAGCAGAGTGTTACTGTGGTATGAAAGATCATCCCTACTCTACCAACCACATCATCTTCACTAAGAGTGGTGTCCTCAGTTGGGACTGGGTCTGAGCCATGGCAGTGGCAGATGATGATAGAGGCATTCTTCTGTTTTTTCCCTTCTTCAGTCATTTCTAAACAGCACAGTCTCAAAAGTGGGGCAGAATTTTTTTTTCTTTTTTTCTTTCCTAAGCCAGAATGTAGGGTCCATGGATGACAGTGCTCTAGGTCACTACATATGTGTGAGGTAGGAGGGAAGAATTTCATTCAGCCCTTTACAAATGTAGGTTTATCTTTTCATGATATAAATAGACTTTTAAAGAAAGTATTTTATAAATAAGTATGGAATAGCTAGTGATTCATATCAGTGACTAAAGGGCTAAAAAAAGCCCTGTGATATTATTTACCATGAATTCTAAAGTAATGCTTTTAAAATCATTAACAATAATTTTTCACAGATGCCAAATAAAATGACAGAAGTTGTTATATTTAGAAAGAAAAAAAAATGCTTGTTTTTATTTGTATAACTTAAGAGTGAACTTTATAGGATGTTTTTTAGACCAAAACAATAATTAATTTCTTTGTGCTTTCTGGGATGATTATAAAATCATTTACTGAACACTTACTAGGCCCTGAATAAGTATTTTACATATATTAACTTGCATAATGCCCAAAACTTATGAAGTCAGCATAAATGGTATCACCAGTGTCATGTGGGAAACTGACATACTGAGACAGCAAATTTAATTTGCCAAAGGACAAATTAATTGGAGCAGCTCAATCAGAGCCCAGGCAACCTGAATTGGGATCCTTACTTATCCATTAGGCCATACACAGTGAGGAACTCAGGCCTCATATTCATGAACAGAATAGATTTGAAAATATCTTAAATTTAATTGCATCAGGTCCTCTCTATTACTAATAGGGCAGGACTCAGGCACACTATAAATACTATCTCTAGAAATTGTTCCAGGATGAGTATTTTATTGTACTGGTTTTATGAAGTTGCTTGCTTTGCCTTGTTGTCTCTAAATGCTTCCGCGTTGTTTTTAACAAAATTTTCACCTCTTGAATGGTCTCTTTGAAAGATACTTTCCTCAGATTATGTGTTTTCTATTCCCTATACTGTCAGTTTCAGTGATTCGGTAGAACTCATGGAATGCAGAAAAGCCGTTATACTCATGGTTATGGCTTATTACAACCAAATAATACAGATTCAAATGAACAAAGAAGAAAGATTTAGAGGGCTGAATCCATGAGAGCAGACACAAACTTCCAGTTTACCGCCCCTCAGTTGAATTGCATGAACAACACTTAAATCTCCCAGCAGACACGTGTGACAGTACATATGGAGTATTGCCAAACAGGGAAGCTCAGCAGAGACTCGATGTTCAGGAGTTTTATTGGTGGGTGGTCACATAGGCATGAAGCACCTGTGTGACTAACTTTCGTTACTCAGTCTCAAGCCCCTCCAGAGATCAAGTTAATACTGCATGGCTCAAGGCCCCAAAAAATCACTTAGCCTAAACTATCTGATGTGGCCAAAGGCTTCAGGTATACAAAATATTATCATCAGGTAAAATATTAAAAGGGCTTAGAGGTTACCTCCCAGAAGTCAGTTAAAGGTCAGTTGATTTGGAATATGCAGGGTTTGAACACCTAAGAGGTGCTATGTCAACCTTGTACTGCACAGAATATCTACTTCATTCTTCTCTGTAGGCTTGATCCCTTGATGCCTACAGCATTTCATGTCTCCTCTGATTCTATACTCTGCAGTATTTGCAAGAGGGCCTCACCCTTACTCTGCTACAGTTTTTGCACAAAGAACCCCGGGTTCTATAGAAGGGGAATTATAATGTTATAATTATTACTTTTTCATTTTCATGGCTGTGAAATCAAGATAAATCAGAATATGTCACTTTCCAAAAATGCTGAAAAACTATAAACGAATAACCTTTTAAAATTGAGCACATTTGTGAAACTTCTGGGTATTTATACCCACCCTCATCATATCTTTCTATTAAAAATTAATTTATGTTTACACGACTAACTGCCTTTAATTTGACTTATGCTTTCCAAGACTGATCTGTTTGGGAAAAAAAAAAAAAGTTGCTCATATCATTCTCTTTTTATTTTTTTAAAAGTTGAAGTATTTATAGTGATGTTATTTGCATCTTTATTATGGTAAAATATACATAATATAAAATTTATCATTTTCACTACTTTTAAGTGTACAATAAAATTTTAAAATGATGGCACAAATTAAATAAAGTAACTAAATAGAAGAGATCAGTGCAAAAAATCCAATATATTAATTGCCATTGAAAAAATGGAGAAGAGAAGCCTACCAAAGAACTACAAACATTTTGTCACAATTCAAGGACATGTATTTCCAGAACTAAAGGTTTTATAGATATGCAGTACAATAAATGAAATAAAGAATAATGTCATGAAATTTCAGAAATATTTATAAAGAAAATATTGTAAATGCTTCCAGAAAAATCACTAAGAATCTGAATAGCTTTGGACTTCTATAAAGGTAATATGAAAGATAAAACGAGGCCTCCAAAGTTTAATGATAAATGATTAGCAACTTATAAATATAATATCCAACCATATTTTAACGTTGAGAAAGGATAACAAATATATGTATACATATATACACAGATATTTATTTATTTATTTTTTTTAGAAAGATTTTATTTATTTATTTGACAGAGAGATAGCGAGAGCAGGAACACAGCAGGGGGAGTGGGAGAGGGAGAAGCAGGCTTCCTGCCGAGCAGGGAGCCCGATGTGGGACTCGATCCCAGGACGCTGGGATCATGACCTGAGCCAAAGGCAGACGCTTAACGACTGAGCCACCCAGGTGCCCTATACACAGATATTTATACACACGGTTTGATAACAGATACACATACACATTCATATAAGCATATCTGTAGCCCATCATCACATGTTCTCATATACACGTACTCTTGGGACCTATGGGAGATATGTTCTACTAAAAGAGAAAAGAAAGCAAGAAAGTGGACATCATGGTGTCCAGAAAACAGGATTCAACATGACAAATGTAAAAGGAGTCCTTAGCATGGAGGTGGAGGAACTCCCAGGATAAAATCTAAGGAGCTAGCCCTCTAAGCTTATAGAGGCAAGATAAGTGCTTCAAGTGAATTATCTACAAGCATATCTATAAAAAATAAAAAATAAAAAAACCTGATAAAATAGCTGGATGAACTTAAATATTCTGCAAGAATTGAGGAGAAATTGATATGACTCTGGTAGCAATTAAAATAAAGGCAATTAATAACTCAAGAGAAACAAAATACATTCAAGAAGGGCAATGTGAGAACAGTATACTACATACATTATTCTGATATTATATACCTTCTATTTATATAACCCAAAACTGTGACATTGAGAGAATGGAGACTGGGAGTTTGAATTTCAGTGTTGTGATTAGGATGGTGACTGGAGATATGCTTTTGGAAAAATATAACGAAGTTAAATACTCAGCTTCTATTACAGAAAATTAACAAATAATATCTAAAACTAAAGAAAAAAATGATAGTTGTAATTGATACTAAGGAATTAAGTACTAGAAAGACAAGTACAACTAAAAGTAAAAGCTTTTGAAGAACAGGAGTTAATAGTGGGAATTTGGAAACAGAAAATGCTTTTAATTAAGTCTTGTAGAATTATTTGACATTTTAAAATATGTGCATGCATTGCTTTGATAAAAGTAATAATTTAATTTAACTTGGTGTTAATATTCCATCATATTCTTCTGACTTATGAAATCTGAAAAACAGGTTTCTTATTTTGTTCTAGTGAGCTTTCCCATAAAAATAGGCCTGGCCTTGCCACTTGCTATTAAATATGTCTTTTAACACTAAATTAAAATCAGTGACAGTGTAGGCCTGAGTTCCAGTTAAATAAAATCATGTAATATCATTTAAGCATATGAACCTACATGTACAACTATTGGATTTAGTTGATATATACACTTTCCTGTATATAATAGCTTTTTAAAAAAGATTCTTCTTGAATTTAATTCAAGTATTATAAAGAAAAATTGCAGTTTTAAACAGAAAAACATGGTCATGTTGGCTCATTTAATATTATTTTAATATTTATAACTTAGATCTTTCCTTCTTCATTTCTTGGAAGAAAAGAAAATCCTAAAATAGCAGTTACTGGCGTATCCCAGAAAAAAGCTACTGAATTTTCCAGAGAACCATTACTTAATGGAGTTACTTTCCATATTCTAATAAGCACTATATTTAGTTTCACAGAGTCCTCCATATTTGCATAGTATTAATTATTTTTGAAACCAATTTTAACTTTTATACAAGCAAATTCTGTGGTCTTTTTTTTTCTGATGATAGGATTTGAAATTAACAAATAATAAAAGAATATCAGGTATATTCCTTTCACTTTCTAAAAATTTTGGTAGCTAATTATTACAGAGTTATTTGCAATATTTGCTGTACAAAGCGACATTAAAACAGTGGTTCAGTGATCCAAGGATTTATTGGGATGCCTGAATGAATATATGCAATTGAAGACAGAAACATTACTATTAGTTAAGTTTTGCAAAAAGCCAGAAGTTACTGTAGAAATGTTGGAAACAATTATTCTTGACCTTCCTATTTAATGATTAAGATTTCTCACTTTGATTATACCTTGACTCAGAAATTAAGGAAAAGAAGACGATTAATAAGTTTGTCCTTACCCTCAAAGTCTTTAAAGTAACAACGGTTTCAGTATTCTTGCTGAACTGACCACAGAAAATTTAGTTAGTATTTTTACTGAAACTTTTCCTTGAGCAAGTCATTGACACAGTCATAAGGAAATCCTCATTTCTAAGAGCTAATTCATCAGGAAAACATAATCCTCATTTCTGCTATAACAATCATCTTTAAGGATATAAATCTGTGAAATACAGTTTCTCTTCTCTTATCCTCAGTTGGGGAGGAACAAAATGAAGGTACTGATTATTGATCAGCAGGATGCAGTTGCCATGTTACCTATGCTACAACTAAAGGAGCCATTTTTAGGCCTAATTTAATGCTGTGGGTTTCCCTATAAGAAAAAAAGCTTTTATAAGGAACCAACATAACCAAGTCATGGTATAGGAAAGTGCAAAATAGCATCTATGACCAGTCACATCTAAAGAGAGGAGAGTGGAAAGTAAGAGCTTCCTTCCCTGGAGAGACCTGGAAGGGATGGATACTACTACTATTACTACTGCTGCTCCTACTATTTCTATTACTACTATCGCTGCTGCTGCTCCTACTATTTCTAGTACTAATACTACTATCGCTGCTGCT